>NW_004524777.1:1989538-2003105 GCF_000260255.1 Octodon degus
TTTGACTTTTTGGCATGTAGAGAGCCAGTATTTCCAGCACCATTTGTTAAAGAGGCTATCCTTCTTCCAGTGAGTATGTTTAGCCCCTTTGTCAAAGATAAGGTGGCTGAGTGTGTTCATAGAGGCTTCAGCATCTTCTAATCTATTCCACTGATGCTCAGGTCTATTTTGTTGCCAGTATCATGCTGATTTTAACACAGTAGCTTTGTAGTATAATTTCAAGTCAGGTATTGTAATGCCTCCTGCCTTGTCATTATTGCCCTATATTGCCTTTGCTATTCTAGGTCTTTTCTGGTTCCAGATAAATTTGAGGAATGATTTCTCTAGGTCTGTGAGATATATTGGTGGTAGTCTGATAGGGATTGCATTAAATCTGTACAGCAATTTTGGGAGTATGGGCATCTTTACAATGTTGGTTCTTCCTGTCCAGGAACATGGAATATCGTTCCATTTTCTGAAATCTTCTACGATCTCTTTTTTAAGAGTACTGTAATTTTCCTTAAAAAGATCTGTGACTTCCTTAGATAGATTAATTCCAAAGTGTTTCATTTTCCTCGGTGCTGTTGTAAAAGGTATTGTTTCTATAATTTCCATCTCATTGTGTTTGTTGTCTGTGTAGAGGAATGTTATTGACTTTTGAGTATTGACTTTATAACCTGCTATGCTACTGAATTTCAGAATTAATTCTAGTAGCTTCTTGGTGGAGTTTTTTGGGTCTTCCAAGTAAAGTATCATGTTATCTGCAAAGAAAGATATTTTAACGTCTTGTTTGCCTATTCTTATTCCTTTTATTTCTTTCTCTTGTCTAATGTCTGTAGCTAATGTTTCCAGAACTATTTTGAATAGGAGAGGTGATAGAGGACATTCTTGTAGTGTACGAGATCTAAGAGTAAAAGATTTTAGTTTTTTCCCATTTAGGATTATGGTAGCTGTTGGGTTTTCATAAATAGCTTTTACCTGATTGAAGTAGAGGCCATCTATTCCAATTTTCTGTAGGACTTTGAACATGAATGTGTATTAGACTTTGTCAAAAGCCTTTTCTACATCGATGGAGATGATCATGCGGTTTTTAGTTTTCGTTCTATTGATATAGTGTATTACATTTATAGATTTTCAAATATTGAACCATCCTTGCATCCCTGGGATGAATTCTACCTGGTAATGGTGTATGATCTTCTTGACGATTTGCTGTATTGCATTTGCTACTATTATATTCAGGATTTTAGCATCTATGTTCATGAGGGAGATTGGCCTGTAGTTGTCTTTCTTAGTTGCATCTTTCCCTGATTTTGGTGTCAGTATAATACTTGCCTCCAGGAATGATTTTGGCAGGATTGCTTCCTTTTCAATTTAATGGAAGAGTTTGAGGAGTATAAGGACTACATCTTCTGTAAATGTCTTGCAGAATTCAGCTGTGAATGCATCCAGACCTGGACTTTTCTTTGCCGGTAGGTTTTTAACTACATCTCATATTTCAATGGCTGTTATTGGGCTATTGAGAGTGATTATATCTTGTTGATTCAGTTGTGGTAATTTGTACCTTTCTAGGAACCTGTCCATTTCTTCAGTGTCTTCTATTCTGTGAAAGTAAAGACTCTCAAAGTAGCTATTGATAATCTTCTGAATTTCCACTGAGTCTGTGGTAATTACACCCTTTTCACTCCTTATTTTTTCTATTTCAATTTCTTCTTTCCTCTTTTTGATGAGGTTAGCTAGGGGCTTATGAATTTTATTTAATCTTTCAAAGAATCAGCTTTTTGATTTCTTAATTCTTTGAATTGTCTTCTTCGTCTCCATTGAATTAACTTCTGCTCTAATTTTTATGATTTCTTCCCAACTTTGGGATCTGGGTTTGGTTTTCTCTTCCTTTTCTAGTTGTTGAAGGTGCAGCATTAGGGTAGTTTTTGTTCCCGTTCTGTTTTCCTAATGTGTGAGTTCACAGCTGTGCATTTCCCTCTGAGAACTGCTTTCATCGTATCCCATAAATTACGATAATTTGTGCTTGAACTTTCAAGTGGTCGATATTGTTGAATTTCTTGTTTAATTTCATCTGTGACTCATTGGTTGCTGAGTAGGGTGTCATTGAATTTCCATGTATTTAAGGGGTTTTTTTGTTTCTTTTATCATTTATTTCCAGTTTCATTGCACTGTGGTCAGATAATGTGCATGGGATAATTTCTGTTTTCTTTCATATACTTAGCATGACCTATGGACCAGTATGTGGTCTATTTTAGAAAGTGACCCATGTGCAGCTGAGAAAAATGTGTATTCAGCTGTGTTTGGGTGGAACACTCTTCATTTTTCCTCAAAGTCCATTTGTTTCAAGCACTGATTCAGTTCTGTTATTTCTTTGCTAAGTTTTTGTTTGGTAGACCTATCTTTTGGGGATAAGGGGGTGTCAGATTGTTTCCTCATATTTGGGAAGTTTTCTGCCATCACTTCTGTGCATATTTTTTTATGTCATTTGTGTTGACTCCTTCTTTCTCATTGATGCCTATTACTCTCACATTGTTCATCTTTGCATCATCTTGCAGGTGATGGATTATTCTTTCCTGCATCCTCGTTGTTTTTAAGAGATCCTTTCTTACCTTTTCACTAGCTGCAACGGCATCTTCAAGATCTGAAACTCTGTCTTCACTCTCACTTAAATGGTTTTCCAAGCTAGTCATTGAGATTTTAATTTCCTCTATATCTCTTTGACTCTGCTTCATGCGATCCATTTCTTTCCTGTATTGCTCATTCAAGGAATCTGTCATTTTTCTAATCTCCTCTGTTTTTTTATCAATATCTTCTTTAGAAGCAGTTAGAAATTCTTTTACTGCAGTGTTTTTTTCAGATTGTGTTTCCTCCCTATGTTTCTGTAGTTGCTTTTTTACTTCTGATGCTATGAGTTCTGAGAATTCTTTTTTATTTCAGAAAAGAATTGTGCTCTGATTTCCTCTATAACTTTCTGCTGTTGCTTATTTACTATCGACGCTATTAATTCGTGCATTTGAGCCGAGTTAGTGTCCTCTGCACTTGTGCTGGGTGGGCATTGGGTTTCCTCCGTATCTTTCTGCATTTGATTCTTTACTGCAGATCTTATTAATTCAGGGATTTCTTTTTTTATTTCCAATCTGAGTTCCTCTAAACCTTTCTGCAGCTGTTTCTTTATTTCAGAAGCCATTGATTCTTTGCTTTCTGCTCTGTGATTTCCAATTTTTTCTGTTAGTGTCCCCTGCACTTGTTATGTGTGTGCTTGTGTTCTGAGATTGCATTTTGTTCCTCTTGTCATTTTCTGTAGCACTGTCTCCTGACTGTTTTGTAGATCTTTGTTTCAGTTATAACCTTAGTATGTACTGAAGTTCGGGTTCAGATCTACAAAGTTTGGATTTATTCAGCTGTGTCTGACTTGGGTCTGGCTGCTGTGCTCAGCTCCTTCATGCTGCTGCCCTTGGGGGTGAACCTGTTGTGCCCCTCTGGGAAGTCTTTCTGCTCCTGGACTAGCTGGATGGCTCTAACCTCTACACTCTCTGCAGGGATTGCAGCTGCAGAGTTTCACCCCAGGGCTCTATGCCCGGCCTGAGCTGAGCATGGAGGGGACAAGTTGGAGTAGGGGGTAGAGGCAGTTCTCCCAGACAGTCACCAGAACCAGGCTAGGACTGGGTCTGGGGGTTAGCAGGGTGGGGGAGGTGCTGCGGAGTGGTGGGGGCATCCCAAGGGGGTGGAAGAGGGTCTCACCCACACTGCGCCTGGGCTGGGACCAGTAGTAGGCCCTGCCGGTGCAGGGTAGCTAGAAGCTCTCCCACACACTCACCAGGCCTGGGCTAGTACTGGGTCTGGGGGTTCCCAGAACATGGCAGAAGTTCCTACTTGGCAGGCAGGGTGAAGAAGGTACTGCAGAGTGGTGGTGGGCGTCCCAAGGGGGTGGGTGATGGTCTCACCCATACTGCGCCTGGGCTGGGACCAGTAGTAGGTCCCGCCGTGGCAGGGAAGCTGGAAGCTCTCCCACACACTCACCAGGTCTGGGCTAAGACTGGGTCTCCCTAATTGTTTTTAAGAGCTCCTTTCTTACCTTTTCACTAGCTGCAACAGCATCTTCAAGATCCGAAATTCTGTCTTCACTTTCACTTAAACAGCATTGCAAGCTTGTGACTGAGATTTTAAGTCCCTCTATATCTCTTTGACTCTGCTTCATGTAATCTATTTCTTTCCTGCATTGCTCATTAGAGTAATCTGTCATTTTTCTAATCACCTCTATTTTTATCAGTCTTCTTTAGAAGCAGTTAGAAATTCTTTTACTGCAGTGTTTTTTTCAGATTGTGTTTCCTCCCTATGTTCCTGTGGTTGCTTCTTTACTTCAGATTCTATGAGCTCTGAGAATTCTTTTTTTATTTCAGAAAAGAATTCCACTCTGAGTTCCTCTACAACTTTCTGTTGTTGCTTATTTACTATCAATGCTATTCATACATTTGAGCTGAACTAGTAGAAAAGAATTCAGCTCTGAGTTCCTCTATAACTTTCTGTTTTTGCTTCTTTACTATCAATGCTATTAATTCACACATTTCAGCTTTTCTGAGTGGGCATTGGGTTTCCTCCATATGTTTCTGCATTTGATTCTTTACTGCAGGTACTATTAATTCAGGGATTTTTTTTTTCATTTCCAATCTTAGTTCCTCTATACCTTTCTGCAGTTGTTTCTTTCTTTTTGAAGCTGTTGATTTATTGATTTCAGCTGTGTGATTCCCAATTTGTTCTGTGCTAGTGTCCTCTGCACTTGCTATGGGTGGGCTTGGGTTCTGACATTGCATTTTGCTCCTTCTTGTTATCATTTTATGTAGCACTGTCTTCTGACCTTTGTTATACAGCTTTGGTGCAGTTATAACCTTAGCACCTACTGAAATTCAGGTGCAGATCTACAACGTTTGGATTTATCCTGATGTACCTGCCTTGGGTCTGGCTGCTGTGCTCAGCTCCTTCCTGCTGCCTCCCTTGGGAGTGATCCTGTTGTGTCCCTCTGGCAAGATGTTCTGCTCCTGGACTAGCTGGGTGGCTTTGTCCCCTGCTCTCTCTGCAGGGATTGCAGCTGCAAGGTTTCACCCCAGGCCTGTAGTTGGAAAGAAATGTTAGTATCCAAATTTCTTGTGTGGCTGGATGGGCTTCCTCTCCTGTAAATAAGGCATTGTGGCATTTGTCTTATAAAAAATTCACTTGGCTTCACATCACATTAAACTGTCCTATGAAAAGACTGAGCTTCTGCCAGATTGAAATGAAAGATTAGGAACAGTGTCTTTTGTTTGGTTTTGTCAATAAATGAAAGATTGAAAATGGTTGTGTAGATAGAGTTGACTTTGGATATCTGAAATTTCCTTACTGAATTACAGTGAGTATAAATGTTTGGTATAAGGTTATGCAAACCTGTATATGGGAAATAGATCTAGAGGGCTTACTGTGCAGAAGACAAAAGCTCACAGATGATGTTGAAAGAAAGGGTCAGCTTTCAGGCTTGTTTTCCTTTATATTGAAAGAAAGACTATCTGACCTAGGCATGATGATAAGTGCCTGTAATCTTAGAATTCTGGGAGGCTGAAGCAGGAGAATACAAGTTTGTGCCAGGCTTGGGCAACATAGCATCTGAGCAGGACTCTATTAAAATTTTAAAAATACAATAAAAAGTTTTGAGGGTGTGGCTTAGTGTAAAAGTCCAAGGTTACACACACACACACACACACACACACACACACTTTTAGATAAATAGAAAGAGATATTTTGTTGTTAGTCTGTATGCTGCTTCAGTGTCACTCCTGAGACCCTAAAACTTCAACCACTGAAGTGCTAGCCTACAAGGTATAAGCATACTTAACGATGAGAGGCTATATATCTTCCCCCAACATCAGAAATAGCATGAATAACATTAAAAAGTCCACTGTACCCAAAGAACCCTTATTGCATACTATTTATTTATTTATTTATTTATTTTACTACTGAGTATCAAACTCAGGACCTTGCATTTGCCAGGCAGGTGCTTACACTGCTGAGCTATCTCCTTAGCCCTGCATACTATATTATTAACAAAAGGAAATTATAATTTTTACACTTACAATGCACAATTTGAAAATTAATTAAAAACAATCCACTCAATAAAATAAAAATAATAAATCCTGAGGGGATTTCACTGACCTTATCAGACCCAAAAGCTACAATTCTTGTTGCATAGGTCCTGCTTTACCTTGGTCTTAACCATCCAGCAGAAAAGTATAAAAACAAAGTATAAGAAGTAAGGCTATGGTGTTATGTTGAGCTGTAGGGGACTCAGGTCAATAATTTCTGACATTGCCAGTCAAGTGGAAGACCCAATACTATTATGGACTATTGGACTCTTTTAGAATATTTTGCTGAGTTTACACACATATAATATTTAAATGATGGAACTTAACAAAAAAAAGGGATAAAGATGAATGTCCATTTTTGTATCTCTGTATAAAGTGTTTAGAAAAGTTATATAGTTTCATTCTCTTAATGAAGAGAAAGATTTGTTCAAATGGTGTTTGTAAATAGGATCTCATGTCTGCATCTTGTACAGCAATTAACCACTAGGAAGAATATACGCAATGTGTTAATTATTGAAACTGTCCTACCAATTTGGTTTGAAACTGTCTCATTGCTATTTGTTTCTCAATAAAATTATGGAAAAAAGAATAAAAATAATAAAACACACAGAGATAAATTTAATAAAAAGTGAAGAATACTCTGATAAATACAAAACACTGTTGAAAAAAGTTAGACCTAAATGAATGTCAAAATAATCTCTGTTAATTGTTTGAAAAACTTAACATTATAAAGAAGACAATAATCCCCAAATTAAAGATTCAATGAAGTTCCTATCGCAATTCCAGCTGGCTTCTCATTAGGAGTTGACAAGCTGATTCTAAAACTGATGTAGAATTGCAAGATATAAACAATATCTATATAACTCCTGCAAAGGAACAAAAGTGGAGGATTCACAATTTCTTATTTCAAATCTTACTACTAACCAACAATCATCAAGGCATTATGTTGCTGGCATAAAGGTAGGCACATAAGGTAATGGGGCACAATTCAGAGTCTAAAAAATAAATCTGTACATTTCTGGTCAACTAGTTTTCAACAAGGATACCAAGATCATTCAATAGAGAAAAAAATTCTTTTTCAAAAGCAGTGCTGGGGCAACTAAATAGCCACACTAGAATGAATTTGGACTTACACTTCATATCATATATAAAAATTAACTCAGAAAGTACCAAACTCCTAAATTAGTTTATTATTTTATTACTTTATTAATTTATTTGTTCGTTTGTTTTTGAAGTACTGGGAATTGAACTCAGGACCTTGCACTTGGCAGGAAGCTGCTTATTTTACTGAGCTATCTCCCCAGCCCTCAAACACTTAAATTTAAAGAGTAAAATTCTGATGCCCTTACATAAAAATATAAGGGTAAATCTTTCTAACCTTAGATTTGGCAAAGGATTCTGATATATGACACCTAACAACAGAAAAATAGATATAATCTGGACTGATCTTTATTAAAATTATACAATTTTGGGCTTCAAAAGGTGCCATCAATAAAGTGAAAAAAATCATAGAATGTAACAAACTACTTGAATTCATTTGTATGATTAAGTGACATACCGAGAATATATAAATAATAGTTAGAACTCAATAATAAATACAATCTCATAAATAATTGGAAATTGGATCTTAACAAGCATTTCTCAAAAGACAACAAAAATGGTCAATAAGCACATGGAAGTAATTATCATTAAAATGAAAATCAAAGCTGCAATAGCATAACATTAAGTTGCTGAGAACAAAAATGAGGTTATATAACAGTAATGGTTGATGAGGATGTGGAGAAATTGAAGTCCTTACATACTAATGATGCAAAGTAAAATAGTTCACTCATTTTGAAACAGAGAGTGAGAGTTCCTCAATTTATTAAATTAAAATTACTATATGATTAATGTGGAAAGTTGTATTTCATCTCCATCATTAACCTCTGTCAATCATAATCTGCTCATTACTAAAATCCTATTATTTAAAAAATATATATGTATATATTGCATTTCTCTAATCCCAGGACTTCAGGGTGGAGGCAGAAATATCATCAATAGTTTGAGGCCAGCCTGGGCTACAAAATATATTTAAAGGCAGAGTGAACTGCATAGCAAGACCCTGTCAAAAAATGAAAACATATACCTATGTAAAATGAATTATGATATAGTCATTCTTTTGTAATTTTTTTCTTTAACTTATCTTTAGAGATTAATCTAAATTTTGGCATGTGTCAATCATTTATTCCATTTTATTGCTGAATAATACTTAGTTTTATGCATTTATCATGAGCTGTGCATCTAGTCACCAATTACAACTTACATAGATTGGTCAAGAGAAACACAGGACCATAATATGGCAGTAGTGCATGGTACATCTTTATTGAGTAAAATTTGGATACATTAGATAACAAAGGAAGTCCAGCCTAGCAGGAGATCTCCTAACAGTTGCAGGTAGGCTTCCCAGAAAGGACAGGAAAATTCCCAGAGAAAGGTTAATCAGAGATTAAGCTTATGTTTCTAGGTCAGTGGTAGTGAAAATACAGCATGTGTTGCACAGTGGGCTATTTGTATCTTTGCAACTTCTAAAAATGCACTATCATAAGTCTAGATAATGTCACTAAGTGTTAAGATGAAGCAATATGGGTCAAAAGAGCAGCATTAGTTTGATTTATTTATAGCCTCAGGGTTTACATCACTACTGGGTAGTAATACTTGGTACATGTTGGTGGGGTACACAGAGCATGAAGATTCACAATGTCTTAAAAAAAAGTACATAGACAATGGTGGTATTTAAAACAATCTTAGCCTTTCCTATTTCCAGGCCCCTACTTAGGCTAGAATGAGGTATGGAAGGCTCAATCTAACCAAAAGAAACAAATTCAGAGACCCCTTTAACCCAGATTGCCTTCTCAGCAGCCCACAGCAGAATCAATGTTTCCTGACTAGCAAGCTGAGAAGACCTGACTAGAGGCCCACTCCATCCCTGCTTATGACATAGAAAAGTCTAGTGGGTGAGGAAGGGGAGCAGAGGAGGGCCCAGATTACCCCGCAAGCTTGCTGGTGATGAGGGAGGACTTTCTCTGGGGCAGATCCTGTGAGGTGAAGATGTGGTCACCAGTCACCAGGTTCTTGTCTGGTCCTGCCCTTGGCAGGTGCTTATTCTTCATGTTGGCTTTGGCCATGTTGTAGTCTCCTGAGGCAAAGTACTTTTGCCCTTCCTGGAGTCTCTTCATGAGGGTGTCAGAGCCTCCAGGCTTTTGTCCTAGGCTTGGATATTAGCTTTGTCTCTCAGCTCCCTCAGGAAAATACCTTCTTTCTCCTGCATGTCCTGCTTCTCCTCACCAATTTCCTCCTCAGGGTTCTCTTCTTGCTTCTGGGAGTTGGCAGGACTAGGACTAGAGTGTAGGGAACACAGGCAGTCAACCAGAGACAAGAAGAGAGTGGGGGAAAGGGGACAACCTGAGCTGCTGCTTCAGTTCCTGTCACTATGGTTGCTCAGTTAAAACAGTGGCCTACTTATTTTGGATATAAGTGAATGAAGCCAGTTACCAAAGTCCTCTGTGATTCTAATCATATGAATGCTTACAAAGAAAATCTATAGACATGCAAAGTAGATTACCAGGTGCATTCAGCTAAAGACAAGAGATAAACAGAAGATAAATATGGGGGAATAACTGAATGAATACATGTTCTTGAGTTGATGAAAATATTCTAAAACTGACTTTGGTGATGGTTGAACATATCCATTGACTAGTACAGTTTACATGAGGAATAATACAATATGAGAAAAATCTTAATAAAATCAATTTTAAAAACTGAATGGTAGAGCCAACCAAATAGCTCAGAGGATTAAAATGCCTGCAAGCAGGCTCAGGAGCAGCGGGGTTTGATCCCTGGACCTGCCATTTCGGCCGTTCACCCCGGGCACACTGAGATGGCAATTGAAACTGAGCATGGTGGGGTGCACCTCTAATCCCAGCTCTTGGGAGGCTGTAAACAGGTGGATCACTATGAGTCCAATCTAGTAGTGAGACCCTGAACACCCTGTAGACTCTTCCTTAAATACAAAAAAAACCCCTACTAGACAAGTAAAACAAAAAATGGAGACATTAGATATTGCCAAAAGATATATCAATTGCTTAAACACTGTTAATATATACATAGAAGTTAAAGAGGCAAAGCAGTCCTACAGGGTTGAGCACAGACCCTTTGCCTAATATAGGAGATAGGTCATACAAAATCTGGTTTGGAAAATGAACAGGGCCTGTCAATCACAAGATCCCAGGGCCACCTGAGGACCCCATATGCAGAACTTCTCTTGTGCTCCAATGAGCTGTTGATAACATAAAAAGGACCAAACATCACAGAAAGCTGCTATGGTATGCAGCTGCCTTTTGAATATGGAGCAGACTTTTACTTTTGCTTTTACACTTTTTCTCTTTGTTTTGCCAAAGAGTGGGTTTCTCCCATACCCATTTATCCTGTACTTTTCAAATATACTTTTTGGCACCATTATTGGCTGATCTTGTTCAATTCCTTGTGTGATGCAAGAACCTGGCATGTTTTTGATTGGCAAGTTATTTCCAAGGATATTACCCATGACTTGGCAGAGCCAACCAAGTGAGTATATTTTGGCATAGCTAGCTCTGAGAGTAACGCTTCCATATCAGAAGCCAAGGTAAGACCTATGTGGGCACACTTGCCTTTTTCTAAAATGTGATTTTTTTTTCCACTCTGCTGTTTCTCACTCTTTTCTCTAGGCTGGGAATGCAAGGGACTGTTCTCAAGGGAGTTAATACGCTGCTTTTCTGGCCATGAGGAGTGGGGAAGGAAATGCAGGCTTTTGTTTTTCTTTCTTAGCCACATATGCCTTATTGTCTGCACATTTGCTTATTGTGTATTTTGTTAAATTGGTGTGGTATCCACGTACCTTAAATGTGTAAATGGCTTTTTCTTGGTTTGTGTTTGGTCAGGGGTGCTATCAGCTTACCTTGTCACAAGGCCAGCAGTCATGCTGCCTTGCCACATGACCAGTAGCCATTTTGTGTTCGTGTGATTATGCATGTCTACTTTTACAAAGACATGCATCACCAGCCTCCTTCATCCTTTTTTTCCTTTCTTTCATTTTTTAAATAACTAGCTTTATGAGCTAAACCTCTGAGTTTGGGCAACATATGGGCATCTGAAAGCAAGAAAAGAAATTTCTTCTTTTTTCCTTTACAAAACAGAAAATAGTGCACTATCCCTTTAAGAATGCTTGCAGAACCAGTTGACTGAGGGCTTGGCCTAGGCAAATGTAGGTGCAAAATGGGATGCCTGCTTCTATCCCAGAAGGGCAGGCTTGGTTTATATAGCTGGGGGAGGGGGCAGATGAAAACTACAAAATAATCCTGTCCATTTTAAAAGCAGAATCCTGCAAGGTTTCTCCTTCTGGTACAAGAGCTCGCCTGAGGCCATCATCACCTGGCTTTTGTGCTTCCCTGTTCAAATGCAGTTAAGTTGAAAATCTATTCCTGATGCCTGAACAAAACAGCTAATTAAAGTAACTGCAGAAAAAAAGGAGCCAACTAAAATGATAGTGCATCTTCTGTCAGAGTATATAGAAGAGATGTTTTTCCTATATAGTTTCTCAGTTTAAGTTGCACTATCAAGAGGTTTCACAAAGAGGTTAAAAGAACTTTGTTTGGGAAAGTTCTGTTATAACTTCATTGGAATTTGAAATAGGCAAGGCCAACAGATGGCCCTGCCCTCTTCTTTCTAAAGAGTTAATGGATATAAAATGGATGAGAAGAGAAAAATGGTGAAAAATTGAATGAACAATACAGGAAAGAATTAGAAGGCATGAAACATACTCAAACCCAGGAAATTAAAAATGTTATAGAAATATGGTAAGACTGCTTTAATAAAGCTTAAGATAGATTTTTCAAACATTGAAGATAGAATACCAACAGACTGAAAATAAAACTAACAAATTGGTGAAAGTTTTAGCCAACTGTCCCTCAAACAAAGTACTTCTATCTATACCAACTAAGCAATTTTTAAAAATCAGGTCTCCAACATTCAAAAACCCAATCTAAAAATTGGCATCTGAGATGAATATACATTTCTCATATGAAGAAATACAAGAAGCAAATAAATATTGACATCATTGGTCATTCAAGAAATGCTAATTAATTCAACACAGATTTCATCTCACCCCAGAAAGAATGGCTATCATCAAGAAGACAACCACGAGACCCAGTCCTAGTCCAGGTCCGGTGACTGTGCAGAGAGCTTCCTGCTACCCTGTGCCAGTGGGACCAGTCCCAGCCCAGGCGCAGAGTGGGCCGGACCCTCTCACAGCCCCTTGGGGTGCCCCCCACCACTCCGCAGTGCCTTCCCCACCCCACCTGCCTAGTAGGATTTTCTGCCGAGTATAGGGAGCCCCCAGACCCAGTCCTAGCCCAGGTGCAGTGAGTGTGTAGAGAGCTTCCTGCTACCCTGCGAAAGCAAGACCAGACCCAGCCTAGGCGCAGAGTGGGCCAGATCCTCTCTCAGACCCTTGGGCCACCCCCCACCACTCCTCAGTGCCTCCCCCACCCCACCCGCCAAGTAGGAATTTTTGCCCCATCCCGGAGCCCCCACACACAGTCCTAGCCCAGGTCCGGTGAGTGTTCAGAGAGCTTCCTGCTACCCTGCTCCAGTGGGACCAGTCCCAGCCCAGGCACAGAGGGGGCCAGAACCTCTCCCAGTCCCTTGGGCCTCACCCCACCACTCCGCAGTGCCTCCCACATCCCGGCCGCAGAGTAGGAATTTTTGCCCCGTCCCGGAGCCCCCTGACCCACTCCTAGCCCAGGTCCCATGAGTGTGTGCAGAGAGCTTCCTCTTCTTCGTACTTCACCTTGCCCCCTCCAGGCACAGCTCAGGCCTGGCATACACGCCTGAGGTGTAATCCTGCAGCTGTAATCCCTGCAGGGGAGAGTGTAGAGGATAGATCCAACCAGCTAGTCCAGGAGCTGAACATCTCGCCACGGGGCACAACAGGTTCACCATCAAGGGCAGCAGCGGGAAGGATTGAGCACAGAAGCCAGAACCAAGCCAGACGCAGCTGGATAAGTTCAAACTTTGTAGAGCTGCACCTGAACTTCAGTACGTGCGAAGGATATAACTACAGCAAAGATCTGCAACAAAGGTGAGAAGACAGTGCTACACGAAATTACGAGAAGGAACAAAATGCAACCTCAGAACCCAAGCCCACCTGTAACAAGTACAGAGGACACTCACAAAGAAAAAAGTGGAAATCACACAGCTGAAATCAATGAATCAGCAGCTTCTAAAATAAAGAAACATCTGCAGAAAGATATAGAAGGCCTCAGATTGGAAATCAGAAAAGAAATCCTTGAATTAATAACATCTGAACTAAACAATCAAATGCAGAAACATATGGAAGAAACCCAGTGCCCACCCAGAACAAGTGTGGAGGGCACTAGCTCGGCTCAAATGCATGAATTAAGAGC
>NW_004524777.1:2006474-2007671 GCF_000260255.1 Octodon degus
TTTTTTATACAATGGAATATTACTTAGGTATATAAACTTGAGGCTTTTATAGGTAAATGGAGGTTAATTTGTTGAGTCTTTTATAGGTGTTCTCTCTAGCTAGAGATTATACTCATGAGTGAAATAAATCAGACCCACATGTGTAAACTTTTCATTGTCTCACTAGTGTAAGAGCATGAAAGATCAAGTAAAATCTGAAAGGTACAGTAGATATTGTGAAAAGGAAAGAAACTGCTTAAAGGGAATGAACAACTAGAATGAGGGAAAGGAGACAAAAAAATTAGGAAGGCAAAAAGAAATACAGAGAGAGAACGAGAGAGCGAGAGAGTGAGAGAGAGAGAGAGAGAATAGCTTGGAAAATTGTACTGCTGATTTCTACTGATCTATTGAAAGGAACATTTAATACCTAATTTTTTTTCTTTTAAATATTTTTGGCTAATTTTACAGGCTTCAATTTGGTAATCTGAGCAACTAATTTGAAGACAACAATACATAATATAACAACTCTTACTAAATTCCTATTATCTTGTTTAGTGAAATTCTGTATCATTTCTAATTTTATTTCTTTTAAAAGTAAAAAAAAAGAAAGAAGGAGTTAAGAAAAAATCACCCCTACATGGGAAGAACCTGTCAATGATAGAGTGACAGTGGACATTATTTCACCTCCCGAGTAATCCAAAAAGTGGCAAAAGCTTTAAGAATAAAGTACCACCTTCACTGTACATATCATCAATCTTGAAAGGTAGAGAGAGCCATACAGACCCTAAACTGAACTCTGGGAGAAGAGGCATTTGAGTCCTGGCTCTAATTGTTACCAATAGCACTCATGAGGGTTCATAACATGCTCCAAATTGAGCTCAGTTTAACCCTTAACACAGAAAGCCATTTATATCTTCTGATATAATAGTAAAAGCAGAAACTATTGCATGCTTACAATATCTCATCAATCTGGACTAAGTACAATAGACTATCTAAATGCATGGGAATAGAGTCCTGCCATCAACCTCGGCCAGGGAGATTACCCAGTGCCTGCCTTGGAGACCAGATTTTTTAAAAAACTTTGAGAGATAGAACATCAGCAGAGTCCCAGCCCAGGGGCAGCGTGGGCCGGACCCTCTCCCAGCCCCTCGGGCCGCCCCCCAACACTCCGCAGTGCCTCCCCCACCTCGCCCGCCCAGTAGGATTTTCTGCCCAGTT
>NW_004524777.1:2015036-2025509 GCF_000260255.1 Octodon degus
TTTGTTGAAACTGTACTTTCGATTTGATTTGAAACTGTCTCATTGCTATATGTTTATCAATAAAACTTTGAAAAGAAAAAAAAAAGAACATCAGCAGACCATTTAAAGCCAAAATGGAAAGGCCCCTTGTCAGTCACCCTTGCAACACTCCCTATAGTAATCTGGAGATAAATACATGGATTCATCTTTCTAGTCTAAAACAATTACCACATGAACTATTTGAAGAACAGGATCACCCAAAAGAAAAAAGAAAAAGATACTCTTATGAACATCTGGAAAATTTGGAATTTCTCTTCAGAAAGCTAACCTCCAGAACACATACAGACATTTCAACAAGACCATGTTAAGATCAAGGCTCTTAGACTGTTGATAATTTATCTGACGTACCTCTCTAACATGCATTCTTCCTTACAGAATGAGTGGAAGTCTGACTTGCTCCTCACATCTGTGCTAATGGCAAAGTTTTCTTCTCCTATCAAATAGGCATCTCAAGGGTTACTAACACTTCTCATTTTCTGACAGATTTTTCTTCCCCTAACCAAGCCACAAGCCACAGCACCCCAAAGTACAGGGAGAGTACATAATCTCTAATAGATGCAGTTTCCTACCTCTTTCAGATTTAGGAAGCTTTAAAAGACATAGACTTCTACTCCTTTGGTACCCCTTAAAGATCTGTTTATGTCTCTCAGCTGGGAATGAGATGGGAGATAAAACATGGAAAAGCTGGCTTGGAAAATGGGCAGAATCCATCAATCATAAGACCCCAGGACAACACGAGGACCCCATATATAGAACTTCTTGTAATCTCCCACAGGATATCAATGGCAAAAATTTGACCAGAAATTATAGAAATTTGCTTTCATACATGAGGTTAGAAGGTAGCCTTTGCCACACCTGCATGTAGCATGCACTTTAAATTTTATTGTTACCTTCCTTTTCTCTTTGTTCATCCCAAGTTCACTCTCCAGAGCTGGTATCTTCCACAGCCATTTATGCTGCACTTCTCCAGTATACTTTTTGGCACCATTATTTACTTGTCTCATCCAAATTTTTGTTCAAGACAAGAAGAATCTAGAATGCTTTTGATTGGACACCCATTTCTACTGTATAAACACAGTTCCTTCTTGACATAATAGGCAAGTCCTCTGCCTGGTTAAGCAGTGAGGAATAATAGCTGCCTATTCTACTCCAGATTTCTGTAAGATAGCACACAGCAATGTACACCCTCAATGCCCAAGTTAGTCCCAGGAAAATTTCTTTCTCCTCTGAGCATGCATTAGTCTGATGGTCAGGTCTAAGAGCCCACAGGAGTCACCCTGTCATCCAGGAGCCTGTCCTGCAGACACTGAAAAAGCCATTGCATAGTGTTTGCTGATCTTCAACAGAAGAAATCGCAGAAACAAGGCTGCCCCTGCTCCAGTTACCCAGCTTGAGCAGCTGCTACAAACAGAACTAGAGAGAAGCACTCTTGAACAGAATAATCTCCATAAAAACTCAAGACTATACAGAGGGACAAAAAGTGTGACTTGCAAGAGTAAAGACTACTGACCTGGTAAGGAAACACTCATCTGGAAATACATAGGAACTTCTTTCTCTCTTTTTGTTTTTTCTCCATTATGGGTATTGGTACAGTCTTCTAAATTTGTTTTACTTTTGGTGGAGGTTAGAGTTTAACCACCTATATTCTTATCCCCACATTTTAATACTTCTTTGATTTACATGTTTGGATAGCCCCCCTTTTATTTTCTCTCTTTCCCTCTTACTGTCTTTCTTTCTTTCAACTAGTTCCCTTAGCATTTTTTAAATTTTCTCTTCCTCTAGTTTCATCTTTATTCTCTATTATATAAACTTTTAACTTGTCATTTCTGTTACTATTATCTAATACCACTTATTTCCTTTACTCTTTAACTTGATCTCATACATCAATTTTACCACATTATTCCAATCTACCACTCCTTTTTATTCATAATCTATTCCTTTTGTTCTATTTTCTTCATACTTTCACATCCTTAGACTTATGAATCAATGGGTATTTAATTATATCTTACTCTAGCTGAATATAATTTTAAACTTGAAAGGAGTAAATTGTTCTATCAAGGGAACATTTGCTATACATAATGATTTGTCATAATTGATATTGTCAGAAATATTTTCTAACTTGTCTTAGGTTATATCACTGTAAGTCTTATATCTAGAGTTAAATGTAACAAAACATTGGTTATTACAGCTTGTCATTTTCCAGTTTATGTTTGATACCATTGTCATTACTGATTGTACTAAGTTAGACAAGGTGATATAGCTATTGTACTCAATTGATACTCTTTGTATGCCAATATCTAGATTATCTGGAGCCAATGCACAATATTATATCTGAGTAGCAATGAACTGGATGCCAGCCAAAACAGGCTGCAACATCTCAATCCTAAAAAAATAGAAGAGATATAGATGTAGGGCAGACAAAAAGGCCAAAGGACAGCTAGATCTAGAATGCAGATCTAAAAATTAGTCATTATCTAGAGTTTTAATACTAGGAATAAAAAATACCTACCTTAAATAACTTATAAGCCTCAACATGGAAAGCAGTTATCAAAAATAAAAATAGAAAATGAGAAAACACAGAAGCAAATGAAATCTAAAGCACACAATTCCCCCAAAGCAAGTTACCAAGAGAATTATAAGAAATCAAAAGCCTCCCACATGAATTTTATGAAATGATAACAAGAGAAGTAGCAAAGTAGATGAATAAATACCTAGATTAAAACATGTCAGAAATAGTCACATAGGTAGCTAAAGAGATGATAACCATAATGAAGGAAATGATCAATGAATTTTGAGCAAAAATAGATAAAAAATAGAGGAGTTTTAAGAAATCATGAGTGTTCAACATAGGAAAGAATTGAATGCCATAAAACACATATAAATAGATATCCTGGAGATTAAGAATTCTTTTTGTGTACGGGCAGCATAATCAACCAATATGAAGACAGAATATCATATTTAGAAGACAGGGTTATGGTTGGTGATCACCAAATGAATGGTTTTTTAAAAATAGCAAGAGTCAAAAAAAATTGATTTAATAACTATTAAATGATGCAAAGAAAAATAATATTGAAATAAAAGAAGAATCAGAAAGTAAAACAAAGGTCAGAGAAGATCTGTTCATAGAAGTAATATTGGAAAACTTTCCAAAATTGGAAAATAATTTAACAAAGAAACAATACACACAGAACATCAAATGGCCATCTTCAGAAAAAAAACAAAAAAACACTAAGGCACATAATCCCATACAATGAGAGAAAAATAGAATCTGTTAGAGAAAAGAAATGAATTACCTATTTAAAAAATCCCATCACAATTACAATAGACTTTTCATAACAAACCATTAAGCCAATGAGAGCTATAGAATAAAACATTTCAAACCCAAAAAGTAAACAACCTCCAGCCCAGATTGTTGTACACTGCAAAACTCTTTCAGAATTGACAGAGAAATAAGCTACATCAAAAACAAAGAAAGCTTGAAGAAATTCATGACTATCAAACTGATATTCCAACAAGTACTAAATAATATTCTAGAAAAAGATAATGAGGACAGCAATTCCAACAATCCCAATAGAAGAAATCCATCAGACATGGCACACAATTAAACAAATGGGAAACAACAAAATGAAAATAATACAACAAAGGTAAGTCAGCATGTCAGTTAAAATCACCAGTGTAAATGTTTTCAATTCACCAATCAAAAGAAACACATTGAGGGCTGGCCAAATAACTCAGTGGATTAAAGTACCTGCTTAGGAATACGCAGCAGCCAGGTTAGATCCCCAGTGTGCCATGCCAGCCATGCTGCCGGGGTGCGCTGAGATAACAATTGAGACTGGGCATGGTGGCGCATGCCTGTAATCCCAGATCTTGGGATACTGAATGCAAGCGGATCACTATGAGTCTGATCTGTGCAGTGAGACCCTGTAGACCCTGTACTAAAATACAGAAAAAAAGAAAAAAAACAGATTAGAAAATAGGTCAGAAATCAAGATCCAATAATATGTTTTGTTCTATTTTGTTTTTAAGTCAGGGACTTTCTATATAGTTCAGGCTGACCTTGAATTCACTGTGTCACCCAGGTTTTTCTTGAACTTGTGGTGATCTTCCTGTCTCAGCCTCCTGAGTGGTAGAATTACAAGCATGCACCATCACACCCAGTGATTCAACAACATAATGTATACAAGAAGCATTTAACTCAAAAAGAAACTCATAGACTGAAAGTCAGAGAGTGGAAAACTATACTCCATACCACAGGAAGCTGGACAAAAGCAGAGGTAGCTATCCTATTTGTAGACAAAATGTATTCTAAGCAAAGTTTGATCAGAAGAGACAAAGCAGGTCATGACATACTTGTTAAGGGAACAATTCAAGAGAAATAAATAACAATCATACATATATATGCAACAAGTACCAATGTACCCAACTATGTGAAACAAAAAATAATTAATATGAAAAATCAGATAGGCACTAATATAGGGGACCTCAACATCCCACTGTCACAAATAGACAGATCAACTGGACAAAACATCAGCAAACAAACAGTAGAGCTCAACAATACCTTTGAACTAATAGACTGAGTAGATAGATATCTACAGAGTTTCCCACCCATCAACAAAAAATCCACATTCTTTCAGAAATACACAAGACTCTCCAAAATAGATCACATAATAGCTCATAAGTCATGCTGAAATAAATCCAAAGGAATTGAAATTATACCATGCATATTGGCAGGTTATAGTGCAATGAAACTGGAAGTCAAAGAAAAGAGAAACAAAAAACTTACATAAATATGTAAAAATTAAGTAACATGTTATGGAACAACCAATGGGTCACAGATGAAATTAAAGAAATTAAACAGTTTACATTGAACACTAATGTCAGTATCAAATATAGGAACTTATGGGACACAATGAAAAATCCCATGAAAGAAATTTGTGGTGGTAAGTTCCCACATCAGGAAAAGAGTACACTTAAACAAACAACTTAATGTTGAACCTCAAGCTTGTATATAAACAAGAACAGGTTAAACCCAAGGCACATACAATGAAAGAAATTATAAAGATCTGAGCAGAAATCAATTGAACTGAGACTTATAAAGTTATGTAAAGAATCAATGAATCTAAGAGCTTGTTTTTTTGAAAGATTACATAAAGTAAGCAAACCCTTCACCAGTCTTATCCAATAAAGGAAAGTAAAGAACCAAATTAATGCAATTAGGAAGAAAAATGGCAAAACCACAATGAACCCTGCAGAAATCCAAAAGGGCATCAATGCATAATTTGAGAAACTATATTCTAAAAAGATGGAAAAGAATTATCAGAAAAATTGTATAGACTCCTAGACATTTATGAATTAACAAAGCTAAATCAAGAAAATATAAAAATTCTAAATAATCCAATATCAGTCAATGAAATTGAAGTAATTAAAAACTACCAACAAAGTAAAGCCCAAAGTAAATTCACTGCTGAATTCTAAAGAACTTTAGAGAAGATCTAATGCTATTACTTCTCAAATTCTTTAATGATATCCTAAGGGAAGGCGTACTCCCAAATTCATTTCTTGAAGCAAGTATTGTCATGATACCAAAACAAGAGAAGTCTTTAAACAAAAAGAAAACTATAGATCTAAACCCTTAATTAACATAGACAAAATCTTCAATAACATACAAGCAAACAAATTACAGAAAATCGTCAACAAAACTACACACCTTCATCCCCAGTAGTGCTTATTCTACTGAGCCATCTCCCCAGCCCCAGTTTTTTTTTTTTATTTTGCAGCACCGGGGATTGAACTCAGAACCTTGAGCTTGACAGACAAGTGCTTCTGCAAAGTTGTTTTGTTGTTGTTTTGTTTTGTTTTGTTTTGTTTTGCAGAACCAGGGATTGAACTCAAGCCCTTGTGCTTGCCACGTGAGTGCTAATTCTACTGAGCTATCTCCTCAGCCCCTAATATTTCAATATATTTAAATCAATAAATATAATATACCACCTTAACAGAAACAAGAGTAAAAACCACATGATCATTTCACTAGCCCATAAACATTTGCCAAAGTCCAACACTTATACATGATGTAAACCCTACACAGAATTGGAATAGAAGAACTTTATCAATTTCTAATAAAAGCCAACTATAACCAACCAATTGCCATCATCATATTAAATGTTAAAAAATAAAATGTTTCACTCTAAAATCAGGAAGAAGAAGATGATGCCTATTATTAACACTCCTATTCAACATATTTCTGAAAATCAAAGCAATTAGACAAGAGAAAAAATAAAAGAAATATGGTTAGGAAAGAAAGAAGTTAAATCATCGTGATTTATTGATGGAATAGAAGACCCCAAAAACTCCATCAAAAGACTCTTAGAATTCATAATCAAATTCAGCAACATAGCAGAATACAGAATCTATATTCGAGAATCAATGGCATTCCTGTGCCCCAAAACAACCGTACTTTGAAAGAAATTAAGGAAACTAAAACTTTCTCAATTACATCAAGAAAAATGCAATATCTAGGAATCAATATAACACTGGAAATGAAAGTCCTAAACATTTAAAACTAGAGCACTCTTTAAAAGAAGACTTAAGAGGATATCAGAAAATGAAAAGATATTGCTTGTTCTTGGATAGGCAGAACCAATGTAGTGAAACTGGCCATATTTCCAAAGCTGCTATATGAATTTAATGTGATTCCAATGAAACTGCCAATAGCATATATCATAAAATTAGAAATTAATCTTAAAATTCATATGGAACCAAAAAAGACCTAGCATAGCAAAAGCAATTCTAGGTAACAAAAGCAAGGCAGGGGACATCACAATGCCCAATTTGAAGTCTTATTACAAAACTACTGTAATAAAACAGTATGTCACTGGCAGCAAACAGATCCAAATATCAATGCAATGGTATAGAAAATTAACATACAACTCCAAGAACACTCTGATATATTATCTTTGGAAAAGGAGCCAAGTACCTTCACTGGAAGTAAGATAGCCTCTTACATAAAGGATGCTAGAAAAAAAGTGGCTGTCCTCATGCTGAAGATTAGAATAGGCCTATATGTTCATCACACACTAAACTGAAATTGAAATGGACCAACGATAAAACAGAAACAGTTTCCTGGAGGATTAAATAGCTAACAATGTTGAAGACATAGTAGACACAGGAATAGGCAAAGACCTTCTGAACAACCCCAACTATACAAGTGACTGGGATCATATCAATTAAAATGGTTTTGCACAGCAAAAGTGCCAGCTGAGTAAAGAGACAACCCACAGAATGGAAAAAAAAATACCAGTATTCCTTAGAAAAACAATGACTATCTGGATTATATAAAGAACTTGAAAACAATCTGTTTGTTTTTAGTTTTTGGCGGAACTGGGGATTGAACTCAGGACTTTGCACTTGCCAAGGAAGTGGGTGTTCCACTGAGCCGTCTCCCCAGCCCCTTGAAAACAATCTGAGCCCTCCAATTAAAAAACCCAGTATAAGGACAGGCCAAATAGCTCAGCAGATTAAAGCACCTGCAAGCAGGCACAGGGGCTAGGGGTTTGATACCTGGGGCACAATGAGATGGCAATTGAGACAGGGCATGCTCCTGTAATCCCAGCACTTGGAGGCTGTAGGCTGTAAACAGGTGGATCACTATGAGTCTGATCTAGTAGTGAGACCCTGAACACCCTGTAGACCCTTCCCTAAAAAATACAAAATAAATAAACAAATAAATAAAATAAATAAAAACCCAATATAAAAATGGACATGTTGGGGCCCGGGAGGTGGCTCAGTGGAATAAGTGCTTCCCTGGCAAGCGCAATGGCCTGAGTTCAATCCCTGGTTCTGAAAAAAAAAGGCATGTGAAATGAATAGACACTTCTAAGATATAGGAAAAACATCAAAGAAGTGTATGAAAAAATGTTCAACATCCGTGGTCATTCAGGAAATACAAATTGAATCAGCACTATGATTCCATATCACTCCATAAAGAATGGGTGTCATGAAGATATCAACCAATAACAAATGCTGGTGAGGCCCTGGGAAGAAAGAATCCCTTCCATATTATTAGTGGAAATGTAAATTGGTATAACAAATATAGATATAAGTGTGGAGATTCCGCATAAAATGAAAGCTTGAGGTTCCATTTTCCCCTTCGAGACATTTAACCAAAAGGGTTAAAAACATCATACAACAGCAATATATACACTCCCATGTCTTTAGTAGAACAATTTGTAATAGCCAAATCTTTGAAACAGCCTTTGTACCCATCAGTGGATAAATGGATAAAGAAAATGTGCTGTTCATACTCAATATAGTACTACTCAGCCATAAAAAAGGATAAACTTGAAACATTTCTAGGTAAGTGGATATGCTTTGAGACTACACTTTTAAATGAAATAAATCAGATATATAAATAATTTATGAGAAACCAAAAGTATGGGCTGGTGAAATAGGGCCATGGCACAGTGCCTACCAGGCAAGTGCAAGGTCTCAGCAATTTTAAAAAAGCATAAAGAAGAAACAAAATGGATGATAGATATTGGGAAGTAGGAAAAAAAATTCCAATGTGAAGGGAAATAAGGAAGGAGCAGGGGAAGGGAAAAGAAAAGAAAAGTAAATGGAAGAAAAAATGGAAACAAAGTTTCTGCAAATTGGGAGGGGAGAAGGGGTTTAAAAGTAGGGAGGGGAAAGGGAAAAAGAACTAAGATATATTATGTACATGTACAAATTCCATATGATTGTGATCAATATGAATGACAAGTACAAATAACAGATAAATTTAAATATTAAAAAGACAGAAGTCAAATAATAACAGATGCTAGCAAAGCTGCACTGAAGAAAGAACCAGCCTTCATTATTGGTGAGAATGTAAACTAGCACAACCATTATGGAAACCAATGTGGAGATTCTCAGAAAACTAAAACTCTATGCCCTTTCTAGGCATCTTCCCAAGAGTTAAAGTTATTAGGGGCCGGGGAGATGACTCAGTGGAATAAGCGCTTCCCTGGCAAGTGCAAGGTCCTGAGTTCAATCCCCGGTTCTGAAAAAAAAAAAGAGTTAAAGTTATTATGTTGCAACAATTTGTGTATATCAATGTTTATACCAGCACAATTCACAATAGCTAAATCTTGCAAGAAACCTATATGTCTATCAATAGATGAATGGACAAGGAAAATATGGTATTTATGCAAAATGGAAAACTACCTTGTCATACACAATAATGCTGAATCATTTGTAGGAAAATGGACTAGCTTAGCTCACAATATTAAATGAAATGAATGTGATACAAAAGCTTAAATGTTGAATGAGTTTTTTAAGATGAAAAATTCACAGCATAAGAAAAGAACAAAATAAAAGCTAGGTAATAGAAAATAGGGAGCTAGATCATTTTCGAATGGGAAATTGATAAAGTGATAAAGGCAGGAGAGAGAAAGGAATGCTAAAAGGAATGAAAACAGAATTTAGATGCATATATATGCATCAATTCTTCACAAGGAACATAAGAATTATGTACTGCAAATATGTACTAATAAAAAATTTCATAGTGAAAGCTAAAATGTACAATTATAGATTATAAAGACATATTGGTAATGGCAGCGTAAATGGCTGCAGCTTCTATGAAAGCTAGTTTCTTTTAATATTGAACATGTAATTCCATCTTAACCCAGGAATCATCCAGAAAAGGCCATCATATATTTCCACAAAAGTCTGTACATGAAAGATTATAATAAATATATTTGTAACAGCCTAAAACTGACATTAGTGCAGATGTACAATTCATGTTAAATACATATTATGGAATGTCATTCAGCAATGAGATGAAACAAATAATTGGATAATGCAAAAACCTGAAAGACTTTGCAAGGAATTATACTTACTTTAAAAAGTCAATTCCAAAAGGTTACATATTACTTGATGCATTAATATGACATTTTTGAAATGATAAAATTTAGAACTTGAGGATAGCTTAATGGGTTCTAGGAATTAGATAAGGAAGGAAGCAAATGGGTGATGATATTGTTATAGAAAGACAACACGATGGGTACTATTGACTGGATCAAATATTGTATTATAGGCAGATACATAAACTTACAGGGATAATAAAATTCTGTAGAACTTCACATTGACAACTCATAAACAAATACATATAAATAAAACTCTGAGGTAAGTCTGAGTAAGAACAGTGAGTATACATGCTGTCAATGTCAATACAGTGTCAATATAAATATGTCTATTGCCTTACTATGCTACAGATTTTTATTAATTTTATTGAAAAACGAATAGCATTGGGACAATTTCAAAACCGATTAGTAGGACAGTTTGAATAATTAACACATTTCAATTGTTGTCTTCATAGTGGTTATTCATAGTACAAGATGCAGACATGATATCCTGTCCAAACACTATTAGTACAAATCTTTCTTCTCATTGAATTAA
>NW_004524777.1:2025609-2030212 GCF_000260255.1 Octodon degus
AAAAAGACCAAAAATGAATGACTTTTAAAAATTAATTTTATTGAGAAAGAAATAGTAATGAGACAGTTTCAAAACCGATTAGTAGGACAGTTTCAATAATTAATACATCGCATATTGTTGGCTTCATAGTTGTTATTCATAGTACAAGATGCAGACATGATATCCTGTCCAAACACTATTAGTACAAATCTTTCTTCTCATTGAATTAAGAGAAAATAGCTGTATATCTATCCTAACTATTTTGAATATACAGATACAAAATTTTCCCTCATTTGTGTTCCCTTTATTTTTTAGGGTTTTTTCTTTGTTTGTTTGTTTTTGTTTCTTTGGAGGGACCGGGGATTGAACTCAGGCCCTTGCGCTTAGTAGGGAAGCGCTTATTCCACTAAGCCATCTCCCTGGCCCCTATCTATTTAGTTTTGTCAGAGATGAGAATTTCATCGCCACTTAAATATTGTAGATGCGTGAATTCAGCAAAATAATCCAATACAGTCCAATAGTCCATAATAGTAGTGAGTCATCCATAGGACTGGCAATTTCAGAAGTTGTTGACTTAAGCCTTTCACAGCTCAACTATGCTACAGTTTTGCAAAATGTCACCAACATACCTACACTCAAAAGCTTGAAAACTTGCTTTCTGAAAGAAAGGCTACAAGAACAGCCAACATTTTGGCCCTAGCCTTTCAAGGTCAGGGAGGACTCAGGACATAAGAGAACCTGGACTGTTACATCTTGTAACTCAGTGGTATCCCAAATTTTCTGATCAAGGAGATTATGAGACCACAGAGGAAAGTGATCAATGAGGTATAGTGTGCCGAAGGAGAGTCACCTAGAGAGAAAATATCCTCTCATGCTTTCAGAGAGAGCAAATTGGTCAAGCAATGGCCATGACTCACTGAGATAGCTGACACTGACAAAGGATCTACAAGGTGCTATACGTGGTTTCAGTGTAAATCCGGGGGGGGGGGATTTGACTGACCTTGCCAGACACAAAAAGTATATTTTTACTTATATAGCTCTTGCTTTAACTTGGTCTTAACTATCCAGTAGAGAAATATAACCATGAGGTATAAAAAGCAATGCCATATTAATACGTTGAGCTGTAAAAGTCTGAGCTGTAGAAGGCTCAAGTCCATAACTTCAGACAATTCACAATTCTGCTGATAACCCACTTCTATTATGGACTATTGGACTATGCTGGGTTATTTTGTGGAATTCAAGTAGCTACAATATTTGAACTGGCATCAAGTAAGAAAGGTTCTTTATTTTTTTATTAATTTTATTGAGAAACAAATAGCAATGAGATGGTTTCAAAACCGATTAGTAGGACAGTTTGAATAATTAGCACATTTCAATTGTTGTCTTCATAGTGGTTATTCATAGTACAAGATGCAGACATGATATCCTTTCCAAACACTATTAGTACAAATCTTTCTTCTCTTTGAATTAAGAGAAAGTAGTTGTATATCTATCCGAACCATTTTGTATATACAGTTATATATTTTTTCCATAATTTTATTGAGAAACAAATAACAATGAGACAGTTTCAAATCCAATTAGTAGGCACACTTTCAATAATTAATACATTGCATATTGTTCTCTTAGTGGTTATTCATTGTACAAGATGCACACATGATATACTGTTTACAAATACTATTAGAACAAATCTTTCTACTCATTGAATTAAGAGAATGTAGCTGTGTACCTGTCCTATTTTGAATATACAGATACAAAATGCTCGTTCATTTGTATCCCGTTTTCTTGTTTAGTTCTGTCAGTTAAATATTATAGATGTGTGAATTCAGCAAAATACTCCAAAATAATCCAGTAGTCCATAATAATAGTGGGTTTTTCTGTAAGACTGGTGATGACAGAAGTTGTTGACTTGAGCCTTTTACAGCTCAGCATTTTAATATGGCTTTACTTTTTATTGTTTTTATACTTTTCCACTAGATGGTTAAGACCAATATAAGCAAGACCTATATAACAATAAATGTAGCTTTTGTATCTGATAAGGTCAGTTTAATCCCCTCCAGACTTATCCTGAAACTCTGTACTGCAGTTTGTAGATCCTTTGTCAGTGTCAGCCATGTGGATGAGTCACGACCATTGCTTGACCAAATTGCTCTCTGTGAAAGCCTGAGAGAATGTTTTCTCCATATGTGACTCTCCTTAGGCACACTCTACATCATTGCTCACTTTCCTCTGTGGCCCCATAATCTTCTTGATCAGAAAATTTGGGACACTACTGAGTTACATGATGCTATAGTACAGGTCGAAAGGTCCTTTAAAGACTTATCTGAATACAGCTTCTCTAACAACAATGGAACACCCATCTCTGACAAAACAAAACAAAAAAGGGGGATATAAATGAAGGACCATGAAAAAATATATAGGTATATACAAAATAGAATAGATATACAGCTACCTTCTATTAGTTCAATGAGAATAAAGGTTTCTACTAATATTGTTTAGACAACATATCATGTCTACATCTTGTCTTCTGAATAACTACTACAAAGACAACAATGTGAAATGCATTAATTACTGTAACTGTCCTACTAACCTTTTTTGAAATTGCTTCATTGCTATTTTTCTCATTAAAATGAATTTCAAAATGATATCATGTCTGCATTTTGTCCTCTGCATAACTACTATGAAGACAACAACATGCAATATATTAATTATTGTAAATGTCCTACTAAACGATTTTGAAACTGTTCATCCCTATTTTAACTTTTCTCCTCATAAAAATGAATAAAATTGTAAAAAAGAACTTGCTTTCTGAAATTATGTATTATTTCTAATAATTTTTAAATATTTTTTCTCCTTAAAACAAAAAATTGAAATCTACTTTATAATATCATTAGCTAGAAGTCTATTGGCATAAAATAGAATTTTAGAACATTTTCATCTTCTGTAACTGAACCTCTTTACTATTTTGAGAACATGGCATTTCCCCCTTCCTTTCTCTATCTTTGGTCATTTTTCACATTTCATATAAATGGACTCATTCAATATTTACCCTTCCATATATAGTTTATTTCATCTGGCATAATGCCTTCAAGATTCCTCTACGTTGTTGCAAATAAGAAATGAGGTAAGGGTAAGGGATGGGAGGGGAAGGGGATGAAAAAAGGCATTAGATTGTGTTGTGCATGTATCAACTCCACATAAGGAATGTAAACATTATGTATTGCACACCTACAATAAAATTATATATTAAATAATTATTTCATTGTGTCATTATGCTACTGGTTTTTTTACCCAACCATCCATCAATGGACATTTAGATTATTTCCATATTTTGATATTATAAATAATACTTAAATAATTATGAAAAGGCATATATCTCTTTGAAAGCCTGAATTCAAAATTTGTGTGTATACAGAAGTGGGGGCCAGTGAATCAGCTCAGTAGACTAAAGGGCTAAGTATATAGTTTAATGTGAAGGCCCTGAACTTAAGTTCCTAGTACACATATAGTGTGTGTGTGTGTGTGTACACGCACATGTTTGTGTGTGTGTATATTCTTGCCTCTGTGTGTGTGTGTGTGTGTGTGTGTGTGTGTGTGTGTGTGTTTTCCTGGAGACAGACTTGATACACTGACAGCATGCACATTTTAAGAATTTCAGTGTGACTGTGCATTTTCAAACAGAAGTTCCCTTGATACCGCAACAGCTCTGGAATAAGAAGCAAGCAGTATTTAGCTCAGGCTCTTGAGCACGTCTTTTTTTGGAATTTAATGATCTGTTGTTATTTTCATTGTCTCATTTTAATGTGATTTTTATGCACATAAATGATATTTATAGACCAATTGTAGATTTAGTGGTTAAAAGTCATAACTTTGAAGTCAGAAATACTTAGATTCTAATCTCAGCTCTACAATTTTATAGCTTCATTGCCTTGAATAGATGATTTAACCTCTGTGAACCTTATATGTATAATGAAAATTATAATAGTGACTATCTCAGAGAATGTTAGTGTATCTGGTACAGAGTAATTAAAGTAGAAATGATGATGATAGAAATGATGATGTTATATAATTTGGAAATTAGACAGGACCCTATAAAATATATATGCTACATGGCTACTTTTTACATTAACCTCTTTTGAGTAAGCAGTTGTAAGTAATTGTTTCTGTGTAAATTGCCATGTAAAATTGTCATGCCTTGTGATATGAATCATAAAGTCCTCATCCCTGAACATATGTACTGAATCAGAGATCAAGGGAAAAACAGAAATAAATTATCTATAGTATACCTTCTTAACAGCTAAATAGTTCCCTCCTGGGAAAACTCCACATTAAGTGTATATTGCCAAAGATTTCAGGGAATCTATGGGCATTGTGAAGATATTCACAGGACCCAAAAGACCTCTGACTTGTAAAGAGGACTTAAAAACTCATATATTGCATGCTTTATCTCATTTAAAAAAATTTAGAAAGAAATGACTGGCCAGGGAGATAGTTCAGTAGAATAAGCACTTACCTAGCAAGCGCAGAGTCCTGAGTTGAATCCCCGTTTCCACAAAAAAAGAGAGAGGGAAAGAGAGAAAAAGAGAGCGAGAGCGAGAGCGAGAGAGAGAGCGAGAGAGAGAGCGAG
>NW_004524777.1:2032502-2036279 GCF_000260255.1 Octodon degus
TCTCACATTGTTCATCTTTGCATCATCTTGCAGGTGACGGATTATTGTTTCCTGCATCCTCATTGTTTTTAAGAGATCCTTTCTTACCTTTTCACTAGCTGCACCAGCATTTTCAAGATCTGAAACTGTCTTCACTTTCACTTAAACGGTTTTGCAAGCTTGTGATTGAGATTGTAATTTCCTCTATACCTCTTTGACTCTGCTTCATGTGATCTATTTCTTTCCTGAATTGTTCATTCAAGGAATTCCTCATTTTTCTAATCTCCTCTATTTTTTTCAATGTCTTCTTTAGAAGCAGTTATAAATTCTTTTACAGCAGTGTTTTATTCAGATTGGGTTTCCTCCCTATGTTTCTGTTGTTGCTTCTTTACTTCCGATACTATGAGTTCTGAGAATTCTTTTTTTATTTCAGAAAAGAATTGCACTCTGATATCCTCTATTTCCTTCTGCTGTTGATTATTTACTATCAACGCTATTAATTCATGCATTTGAGCAGAGCTCGTGTCCTCCGCACTTGTTCTGGGTGTGCATTGGGTTTCCTCCAAATGTTTTTGCTTTTGATTCTTTAATGCAGATGTTATTAATTCAGGGATTTCATTTTTATTTCCAATCTGAGTTCCCCTATATCTTTCTGCAGCTTTTTCTTTATTTCAGAAGCTGTTGATTCATTGCTTTCAGCTGTGTGATTCCCAATTTGTTCTGTGTTAGTGTCCTCTGCACTTTTTCCTGGTGGGTTTGGGTTCTGAGGTTGCATTTTGTTCCTTCTCGTCATTTTGTGTAACACTGTCTTCTAACCTTTTTTGTAGATCTTCGTTGTAGTTATAACCTTAGCACGTACTGAAGTTCAGGGGCAGATCTATAAAGTTTGGAGTTTGCCAGCTGTGCCTGGCTTGTGTCTGGCTGCTGTGCTCAGCTCCTTCCTGCTGCTGCCCTTGAGGGTAAACCTGTTGTGCCCCTGTGGCAAGATGTTCTGCTCGTGGACTAGCTGGGTGGTTTTATCCTCTACACTCTCTGCAGGGATTGTAGCTGCAGGGTTACAACCCAGGCATGTTAGCCAGGCCTGAACTGAGCCTGGAGGGGACAAGGTGGAATGGGGGGAAGAGGCAGCTCTCCCACACACTAACCGGGTCTGGGCTAAGACTGGGTCTGGGTGTTCTGGGAATGAGGCAGAAATTCCTACTCGGAGGGCGGGGTTGGGGAGGTGGTGAGTGATGTGTGACATCCCAAGGGGGTGGAAGAAGGTCTCACCCATGCTGTTTCCGGGGACCCATAGTCAGTCCCGCAGGTGCAGGGTAGCCAGAAGCTCTCCCACACACTCACCGGACCTGGGCTAGGACTGGGTCTGGGGGTTCCCGGAACCAGGCAGAAATTCCTACTTGGTGGGCGGGGTGGGGGGCGTCCCAAAGGGGTGGTGACAGTCTCACCCACAGTCGGTCCCGCCGGCGCAGGGTAGCCGGAAGCTCTCCCACACACTCCCCGGACCTGGGCTAGGACTACATTTTGATTTTCATTAGCTGTCATTGGGTTGTGGCAGTTCTTGTATCTTCTGGATTCAGTTTTGGTGATTTGTACCTTTCTAGGAATCTGTCCAGTTCTTCTCTGTCTTCAATTCTGTGAGAGTAAAGATTCTCAAAATAGCTATTGATGATCGAATTTCCACAGGGTCTGTGGTAATTACACCCTTTTTATTCCTAATTGCTTGAATTTGAGTTTTTATGTTCCTCTCTTTGATGAGTTTATGCAAGATCTTATCAATTTTATTTAATCTTTCAAAGAACTGGGATTTTTGATTTGTTAATTTTTGTACTGTTTTCTTTGTCTCAGTTGCCTTAATTTCTGCTCTAATCTTCATAATTTTCTCCCGTTTTTGGGTTTTGGGCTTGGTTTGCTCTTTTTCTAGACGTTTGAATTGTAGCATGAGGTTATTTGCTTGTTACCATTCTGTTTTCCTCATGGGTGAGTTCACAGCTACAAATTTTCCTCTAAGAACTGTTTTCATTTTATCCCATAAATTTGGAGAAGTTGTACTTGAGTTTTCATTGGATTGTAGATTAATTTCTTCTATAACACATTAGTTGCGGTAAATTGTGTTATTTAATTTCCATGCACTGGGGGCCTGCCTATTCGCTCAGGTGTTTAAATGCCAGCTTAAGCAATGCAGTTAGGCTCAGGATTCTGTGGTTTAATACCCAGAAGCTCATGCCTTACCAGACCTGCCCTATGGCATCCTGAGCCAGCCAAATATAAAATCCTTAATTTCCATGCATTTATGTGGTTTTTGTCATTTCTTTTCTCCTTTATTTTGATTTTCATTGCACTGTGATCAGATAATATGCATGAGATAATTTCTGTTTTCTTGCATATATTTAAGCATGACATGTGGACTAGTATGTGGTCTATTTTTGACCTATGGACTAGTATGTGGTCTATTTTAGAGAATGTCCCATGTGCAGCTGAAAAAAATGTGTATTGAGATGTGGTTGGGTGGAACACTCTGTGTGTTTCCACTAAGCCCATTTGTTCCAAGTTCTGGTTCAGTCCTGCTGCTTTTTTGTTAATTTTCTCTCTGTTTGATCTATCTTTTTGGGATAAGGGAGTGTTAAGGTATCCTGTTAAGATAGTGGTATTGTATATTAGACTTTTCATGTCCATTTGGGTTTGTCTTATATAGTTTGGTGCTCCCATGTTTGGTACATACATATTTATGAGTGTTACCTCTTCCTCTTGTATTTTTCCCCTAACCAGTATGAAGTGGCCATCTTTATTGCTTTTGATCATTCTTGGTTTGAAGTTGAGACTGTCTGAGAGCAGGATTGCTACCCCTGCCTTTTCTAAGGTGCAGAAGTATATAGTATTGTTTTCCACCCTTTGACTTTTAGCCTATGAATTTATGAGTTAAGTGTGTTTTTTGTACATAGCATATTATTGGATTTTGCTACCTTATCCACTGTGCCAGTATATTTCTTTTAATTGGTGAACTGCGTCCATTTACATTGATGGTTATAATTGAGATGTATTGACTTATGATTAACATGTTATTTACCTGCTGTTGTATAACCCTTTTTCTCCTTTGTTTGTTTGCTCTGTTTGGTGGGTTCTTTCTTCTCTCATTCATGAGGTTCTGGTCATTCTGGTCTCTCTCCAGAATATCTTGTAACAGTCTGTGTAAGGTTGGCTTTGTCATCATGAAATTCTTTAGCTGATCTTTGTCATGGATGTATTTCACTTGTCCATCAAACTTAAAAGAGAGTTTTGCAGGGTATAGCAATCTGGGCTGAAATTTGTTTTCTTGGAGGACTTAAAGTACTTTGCTCCATGCTCTTCTTGATTTAATGGCTTGGGAAGAGAAATCTACCATTATTCTTATGGGTTTCCCTTTAAATGTGGTCTGTTTCTTTTCTCTAGCAGCTCTTAGTATATTATTCTTGTGCTGGATTTCTGGGATCTTGACTATTATATGTCTGGGTGTATTTTTAATTGGGTTCATGTTATTTGGAGTTCTATATCCTTCAGTTATTGATTGTGAGATTGTTTCCCCTTATTTGGGAAGTTTTCTGCTATTACTTCTGCCCATATTTTTTACATCATTTGTATTGACCCCTTCTTATTCATCTTTGCATCATCTTGCAGATGTTGAATTATTTTTTCCTGCATTCTAGTTGCTTTTAAGAGATATTTTCGGGGCTGGTGAGATGGCTCAGTGGTCTAAAGCACCTACTTAGAACAAGCTTAGCAAAAAAGCACAGGGACCGCGGTTCAATCCCCCAGCACCACATG
>NW_004524777.1:2042508-2051435 GCF_000260255.1 Octodon degus
GATTTGATTTGAAACTGTCTCATTGCTATATGTTTATCAATAAAACTTTGAAAAGAAAAAAATTGTAGGCAGAAGAAATATTTAAGACAATTTTATTGTAAAGGAGAGGGGTAGGATTTGATCATTTCACTTAAATGTTGACACCAATATTTATACTGCCTAGGATATTGTAGCAGTATAATATAATATCTTGAGTAACTACTAAAAATATCCATAAGACACATTCACTTGTCAATTAAGACTCAGAACATATGAGAACTTGTACTGTAACGTCATGTAACTCGGTAGTGTCCCAGATTTTCTGATCAAGGAGATTATGGGGCCAAAGAGGAAAGTGATCGGGATTCATTCAAAGTGGTTGGGATAGATATATAGTTACATTCTGTTAATGAATAGAATGATTTTTCTAATGGTGTTTGTAAATAAGATATCAAGTCCTCATCTTGTCCAGCAATTAACCACTAAGAAGAAGGTGTGCAGTATGTTAATTATTGAAACTGTCCTACCAATTTGATTTGAAACTGTCTCATTGGTATTTGTTTATCAATAAACTATGGCAAAAAAATTAAAAAAAAGACACATTCACTTAAAGGCAGTATAGGGGGCTGGGGAGATAGCTCAGTAGAATAAGTGCTTGCCTGGCAAGCACAAGGGCCTGAGTTCAAACCCCAGTTCCACCAAAAAATAAATAAATAATAAAGGCAGTATAGATGAATTAAAATTAAATTAAATAAATGTTCCAATAACACAGAAAATAAGGAAAAACAAGTTAAAAAAGAGGAACTATTGCAACCATAAACCCTAAATTATCATAATTACATTATACATAATCAGTATGAACACTGTAATTAGAATTTGGCAGACAAGATTATGTTTCAAATGGTCCAACTATATACAACTGAAAGTATATGGATTGAAAGCAAAGAGATAGAGAAACATATGCCATTAATACAATATAAGTAAATAAGGATTGACCATATTGACATCAGATAAATTAGACTCTATGGGAAAGAAAACTACCAGTGACTGATTGAGAAATAAAATGGTCAGTTAAGAAAATTCAGGTGTATAGATGAATTGACCAATCAACAGATCAGAAAAACATGTAATAAAACACTGTTTAAATTAGGAAAAGAGATAGACACATCCACAACTACAACTGGAGACTGTAACATCCTTCTGTCAAGACTAGGAAGAAATAAGAAAATTAACAAGGGTTCTCAAAAGCTCAACACCATTAACAAATAGATGTAATCAATGTGTGGAGAGCAATGATAAAACAAAAGTAGAATAAACACCCTTCCAAATATTTATGGAACACTTACCAAGACAGAATGTAACCTATGTGATAAAACAAGCCTCAATATTTAGAAGAATGAAAGTCATGCAGATTTTGTTTTTTGAACAAAATGTAATCAAACTATAAGTTAATAACAGAAAGATAAAAGGGACATCTCCAAACCCTCAGAAACAAAACAACTCACTTACAAATAACTGATACATCAAATAGGAAGTTTAAATTCTCAAGGGAAAATTTAAAAGTACATTGAATCTAATGAAAATTAAAATGGAACATATAAAATTTCATGAGACATAGCTAAAGTAGAGCTGAGAATGGAATTTATAGAAGTAAATGTTTAAAAGAATTAGGAAAGACGAAAAGCATCAGATCACGAGTATGAGTTATCCCCTTCCGAAACTTGAAAAAGAAGAACAAAGCAAACCCAAAGCAAGAATGGAACAAAGAAAAAACAAAAATCAATAATATTGAAAATAAGAAAAACTACAGAGATAATCAACCAAACAAAAATCTGGTTCTTGGGAAGATCAATACAATTTATGGACATCTACCAAAACAGATAAAAAAGAGAAAAGACGCAGATGATCAATATCACAAGCAAAATAGATATCACTATAGGCCCTGAAGTTATCAAGAGCAAAACAAGAATGAAGTACTGTTCATATAAATTTGAAATTTTGATGAAAAGGACTACTTTCTTGTAAATCACAAGCTATCACATTTAAATCAATATGGAATATATAATTTTAATAGACTTAATACTATTAAAAAGCTTAATTAATAATTTGAAAGAAACCGTAGGTCAGTATTTCTCCCTGGTTTGTACTAACAAAGCTTAAAGAATTAATACCTATTCTACAAAATCTCTTCTAGGAAATGAAAGAAGAGAGAACATTTATGAACCCATTTTATAAAGTCAAAATAAATAAATTGCTCTTTATTTCTATAATTCTGCCAGTTCATGAATATATAAGTGACATAATATACTATGTGACCAACTGCAATTGTTTATTTCACTCTAAATCATTGGAAGTATCAGTAGTGCATTTATTTTTATTGTTAAAAATTATTTCACACAATAGTTACAACCATCATTTGTTCCATTTATGAAATAGTTTATCTCTAATTTTTACTATTAAGGAAACAGCTGCAATAAACATTCATGCACTGCCCTCCCCATAAGGTGCTAGGTATCTTCCCTGTCAATGAACTAATAATTATTTCTAGGCCTCTTCAGTGAAAAATATTTCTTTTCAAGATGAATTATATCTTGAGTTATACTAACATATCTAAATATGGGACTATAGGACTGTAGGGTAACCTCTATCTCACAGCTATTTCATTTTTAAAAAATTGCTATTATTGGGGCCAGACAGATAGCTCAGTGGTCTAAGGCACCTGCTTAAGAAAGCTTAGGAAAGTGCAGGGACCATGGTTCCATCCCCAGCATCACATGCCTAGCCAGCCCCACCCCCAGGGAGGGCTGAGCTGGTCACACACACACAAAAAGTCATTATTAGCACATACTAATTACATACAACAATGAATCTCACAGTGACACTTACATACATGCTTATAATGTGCTCTGCCAGTTAACAGCCTCTGTATTATCCTCTCTTACTCTATCCACTCCTCATGAACTCCATTCCACTTCCCAAATAGTTCCCTTTCCACTTTAATGTCATCTTTTTTTCTAGACTCCACACATGAGAGAATATAAGTGATACTTGTCTTTCTGATTCTGACTTATTTCATCTCATATGATAATCTTTAGTTCCATCCATTTTCCTGTAAAAGACAAAATATCATTTTTTATCTCATGTATTAAGTGTTGTCTTTAATTGAAAAGAAAATAAACTGTCTAGTTACATTTCTCCCCCTAACCACTCGGTAGTTACTGAGTTTCTAGGCAACATAGTCAAAGCTGAGATTAAAAATTTTAAAACAAATCAAACAAATCCTCAGGTCCAACTAAGGGAATCCTGCCACATGCAGGCTAATCTATACCAGTGATACTGCTTGACTCTAGGAGGCTGGAAGACATTCTAGACAACCCCAATTGGAACAGTTACTTCAAGCAGCCTTTTTCCAGTTTCCAACTTTTGAATAAAGACAGTATTTTGTTAACTGTACTGAAGAAAACTTTTGTAAGTTGTTTTATTTACAATGCCAACATTGAAAAGCTCACTAAAGTTAAATGGACAATAACCTATGTGGAAATCACTTAAGAGGGAAAGCTCAAAATGTCAACTTTCTACAGAGAACCCACAGTTCAGTTTTATTCAGAGGAAAGAAAACCAGCAAATTTTGCTCAGACTAGAAGAAATTCAGCCATTGGTTTGGAATCTGTAACTCAAACTACACCTGCAATGAACACAATATTATGCTAGTACAATTGTTTTGCTGCTGCATTTGTCTATTGCTTGTCTAATATTAACAATTATAAACAGAGCAGTGTGACTAGTATTTGGAACAATCCTTACAGTGTTACAGTGTCTTGAACAGCATTTCACTTGTCTTCACACCACTGTGCGTACCTGGGCTTCCTCTTCTTCAGTAAAGTCATTTTTGATATTAAAATCTTGCGAATCTCCTCAGGAGTTTCCCCCCTGATCATATTGGCAACAGTCTTACATGTAACGTCAAGCAAGTCTTTGATGTCTAGGTAGTTTGCTGCCAGAATAAGTTCAAAAAGGGTTCCTTGGTCAACTTTCAGGAATTCTTCGTCCCAAACAGGGATGTCATCTGTTCGCTTTTCTTTGTTCTCATCATCCTCAGGAAGAGGAGGGTGGGTACACCACTGAATGACCTTTCTTAATATTGCTGCATTGACATTTGATAGAGGAACTGGATCACCATCTCCTTCATCATCCATTCCCAAATCTTCCAACCTGGTCTTGACTGTCACAGACTGTTTAGCAGTTTCAACATCAACTTCAAATATCTCCCCATCAGAACCCTGCAACTTAATTGAAGGCATGGTGTTTGGTCTCTAAAAGCAGTGTGCCTGAGGCAGATGAGAACAAGAAGATGCTCCCACCAGTTGGACGAAGGTGGCAGTGGACAAAGCCATCCAAAATATCATTCTTTACAGTCAAATAATACGCCACTATACATATATGTCACATCTTCTTTATCAACTTATCTATTTATGGACTTCTCAGCTGATGCCATAAATTGGGTATTATGAATAGTGTTGTGCCAAATATAGATGTAGATGCCCATATTGTGTTGTACTTTTAGTAGTTGTACTTCTAGTTTGGGGGAATAGAATGATTTGTTGTAGTGGTGTTTGTGGATAGGATATTAGGTCCACATCTTTTGCAGCAAGTAACCACTATGAAGAATGCATGCAGTGTGTTAATTATTGAAACTGTCCTACCAATTTGATTTGAAACTGTCTCATTACTGTTTATCTAAAAATTTATGGCAAAAAAACAGATTAGTGGGACAGTTTTAATAATATGTTGCATATTGTTGTCTTCTTAGTGGTTATTCATAGTACAGGATGCGGACAGTGTATCCTGTCCATGGGCACTATTGGTACAAATCTTTCTGTTCATTGAATTAAGAGAAAGTAGCTATCCTAAATATTTTGAATAACTATATCTGTCCTACCTATTTTGAATATACATAAGCAAAATGGTCCTTCATTTGTATCCTCTTTTTTGTTTGTTTTTCAGTGAGAAAATTCAGAGTTCCCTGGGAAGTTCGGTGTGGAACTACACCTAAGCCGAGTCTTGGATCAAGTGTGGTTTGGCTTTGTTCTGCGTCAGCTACTTCTCATCGGCACAGGCCTGGAGGTAGAGCCTACCGTTGGTGAATTAGCTCATTTCTAGTCTACAGATGTAGGAAATGAGAACTCTGGAAAAGTAGGCTCATCCTCAGTGACAAATCAGTGCTATTGCCAATTCCATAGACTTAAACAGCACAACTTGCAGGATGGATTTTGATGGATGTTAATTTATTGGGTCCCTGAATCTTATCTAAAAGTAAACAAACTTCTAAAATGGCAAAAAAAGATATCATGTCTGTATGTTGTTCTCTGAATAACTACTATGAAGATAGCAATATGCAATGTATTAATTACTGTAAACATCCTACTGACCTGTTTTAAAACTGTTTCATTGCTATTTTATCTTTTCTTCTCATTAAAATGAATAAAAATTTAAAAATAAAAACAAAAGACTATACACTGCTTTCAGTTGCATACCTACCTATTGCATTTGTTGAGTGATTATGCATTTTATTGTACATTATATATGTACTAGAGATTAATATATTTATGTATGATTTTAAATGTCACTTTAACATATTTTGCTACTCATATAGAAATATGACAGATTTTGTGTTTGTTTCTTATTTTGCTGAATTTACTTTAGTCTGTGCACTTTAGTGGGATTTACTTGTTTGAATATTTGCTTTAGAGTCTTGAACTTTTCTATTGAGACCAAAATGACAACATGTCAATAGCCTTTTACTTTTCTTCTCTCTTCTGTAGGTCATTTTCTCTTTTTTGTTTTGGCTCAGTTTCTTTTCTTTTGTTGCTGGGACAAATATTTGATACTCAAAAGGAAGGAGGGAAAGGTTTATTAGCCCATAATTACTGGAGGTTTCAGGCCATACTCAGCTGGCTCCAAGGCAGAGTGATACATGGCAGAGAGCAACTTTTCCTGGCAGCAGCAAAGCACAGAGAGCAAAATGGAGGAGTAGCAACAATGATGGCTACAGAGAGCAAGTCTGTCTACCTTAAGTTACAGTCATGCTCACACCCATAATCCCAATGGATCTTGAGTTAATCCCACCTCTAGAAGCCTGCCTTATAATTGCATGAGGTTTCAGGGGGACAAATACAGACAAATCATAACATGTTTGACAGTGTTGGAGAAGAGTCTCAGTATTATGCAGAATAAGAGTATGATACTAGACTTTGGTTCTGTTAGAATTTTTTATTAAATTTAACAAACACCCCCTTTACTAGTTTTCTGTGAGCTTTCTCCTTGAATAGATGCTAAATTTTGTTAATTGATTTTTCTCTAAATTGATATGATTATGAGATTTTTTTCTTTTGCCTGTTAAACATAGTGAATTACATTGATTATTTCTTGCTAAATTTTATCAGTTTTGCTAGCACTTTAAAAACACTAACATTTTGCACTGATAAATTTTCCCACTGAAATTTTATTTTCAATTGAAATGATTTCTATTTTCTTTGGATTCTTATTTTTAACCTAAATCATATATAATCTTTATTTTTGGTTCATGTTAATGAGTAGAAAAGATAAAACAGTAATGAAACAATTTCAAAACAGGTTAGTAGGACAGTTACAATAATTAACACATTACATATTGTTGTCTTCATAGTAGTTATTCAGAGGACAAGATGTAGACATGAGGGACCAGGGAGATAACTAGGGGCTGGGGAGATAGCTCAGTAGAATAAGCGTTTGTCTGGCAAGTGCAAGTACCTGAGTTCAATGTATGGTTCCGCAAAAAAAGAAAAATGATGTAGACATGATATCTTGTCTAAACAACAGTTCAAATCTGTCTTAGTGAATTAAGAGAAAGCAGCTGTATATCTATCCTTACTATCTTGTGCATATATTTTTTTCACAACAAAATATTATTTTATTTATACTTTTGCAAAGTTAGTAACACATGACACAAGGTTTCCTAGTGACTAATCGCTGACCCTAACCAGAGAGGATGTTTATGTCAGGACTGAGGTAGCTTGTTTGCTTTAGGCACTGCATCCTAGTCCCACCTACTCACATTTGATTCATTTCTTAGCTTCCAGACTCCCAACATATCCACTGTTTTCATTTTGTTTTGCCAGAAATGTGTGTTCCATTGCAGTTAGAGAAGCTGTATTTGGAGAAGTCTTTAAAAGACCCTTTCATTCACGATGCCAGTCCAAAGACTGTAGATACTTGAATTCAGCAAAATAACCCAATATAGTCCAGTAGTCCATAATAGTGAGTTATCAGCACAACTGTCAATTGTCCAAAGTTGTTGACTTAATCTTTTTACAACTCAGCATATTAATATAGCTTTATTTTTTATACCTCATGGTTACAATTTTCTGCTAGATGGTTAAGACCAAGTTAAAGCAAGACCTATATAACTAAAAATGTGACTTTTGCTATCTGACAAAGTCAGTTCAATCCTCTCAGGATTTACATTTCTTTGGGTTCTACTCCTCTTGATTTCTTTTTAAATTAAGTTTTTTGGTACATTTTATGTATACATAATGATCACATTTATTGTAGGGAATTTGTACTTGTACATGATATGTTGTGAATCCCTTTTTTTCCCCAATCCTCTCTTCTCTATTTTCCTCTTAATTTCTTTGAATTTGATCTATTCTTAGTTTTCTTATTCCTTGAGACAAATATATAAATCTTCAATTTTCAATTTTCTTTATTATAAAATTTAGTATTGTGCTTTCTTACATTTAATGTATACCATGACTATATACACATATAATGGATATGTAGTGACATATATGTATGCATATATAATGCTGTCAAATATGACCTCACACAAATTTTGGCATACCACAATTATCACTCAATTTAAGCTTGTTTTCTAAATTTCATAATGATTGCTCCTTTGGACAGCAGTTTATTTCCAAGTATTCACTCAAATTTTCAGGCAGCTTGGCCTGAAATTTTCCAGTTATTTTTCTCAGCAATTTTAAGTTAGATTCCATTATGGTCAGAGAATAGATTCTGTGTATTTTCAACACTTTGCATTTGTTAAAACTTTACAGAATAATATGGTTTCAATTTTAGTGACTATTTCTTTTGCCCTTGTTAATAATGTTCATTTTTCAGTTTGAGGGCACCGTGTTCTACATCTACTTGTTAAGCTTCTGATAAAATGTTCCATCTCCTTTCTGATACTTGTAGCATACTCTATAAATTACTACAAGAACTGTATCATCACTTCCCAGTATGATTATGCATGTGACTTTACCTTTTGATAGTATTATCAATTACAGATTTTCTTTTAATACTTGTACATATTCTTTTATTTCTTTTTTATTATTATCTAAAGAAAACACAAAATAGTAAAAATAAAAAATTAGAAATGATACAGAACTTCATCAAACAAAACAATAAGAATTCGACAATGGTTGCTGTATTTTTTTTCTTATTCTTTTTTTCTTCTTTTTTTCTTATTCTTGTATCTTTTTTTAAAGGGTAATAAATTGAAAATGGTTGCTGTATTGCATAATGTTGTCTTTAAAATAGCTGTCCATATTACCAATTATAAGCACGCATACTTTATATTTAAGATATGTCTAATTATAAACAGTAACTAATTAATTTTTAGAGGACATGTTTGTGTTTGTGTGCTTTTGTTACTACAGACTGTACTCAAGGAGTGCTCAGCTATATCTCCAGGCATTTTTGTTTGTTTTCAAAATTTTGCGACAAGGTCTCACTCTAAGATTCCCAGGCTTGTTGCAAACTTGCCATCCTTTTGCCTCTGCCTCGAAAGTAGCTAAGATTACAGGTGATTGACATTGTATTGAGTTATATAGAATTTTTTAATTTTTATTTATTTATTTATTTATTTATTTATTTATTTATTTTAGGGGAGGGTCTACAGGGTGTTCAGG
>NW_004524777.1:2051535-2054294 GCF_000260255.1 Octodon degus
AAAAAAGAGATATTTTCTTACGTTTTCACTAGCTGCAATGGTGTCTTCAAGATCTGAAGCTCTATCTTTACTTTCATTCAAATGGCTTTGCCATCCTGTGATTGATGTTTTAATTTCCTATATATCTCTTTGAATCTGTTTCATGAATTCTATTTTTTTCCTCAATTGTTCATGTAAGGATTCCATCATTTTTCTATTCTCCTCTATTTTTCTATCAGTGTCCACTTTAGAAGCACTTAGCAATTCTTTCTTATAGTTATCATTCCTTTTTTAACTTCAGCAATTATTTCTAATCTGATATCCTCTAAGTTTTCTGCAGTTGTTTCTTTACTTCAGACGCTATTATTTCAGAGATCAGGACTGTGACTTTCAATTCCTTCAGTGCTAGTGTCTCCTGCATTTGTTCTGGGTGGGCTCAAGGCTTGAGACTGCATTTTGCTCCTTCTCTTTGTCATTTTGTATAGCACTGTCCTCTGACCTTTAGTATAAAACCTTGGTGTGGTTGTTACCTTATCTCCTACCATTATTATTACCCGAGGGAGATTGTGGTTAACACAATTGCAGTTTTGCATTTACAGTACTCCAATTAGTATCACTAATCATTGATAGTGAGATCTAGCACTTGAGAAACTTTTGTAATTGATGAGTTTGTATATTAGGCCCTAAATGCAAGTATCATGACTGTGTAGCTAAGCAGATATAAAATTGGGATTTTGTATTTAAATTAATTCCCCTGAGATTTGTCTGATCACCTCCCTTTAATGTACCTGGAGATTTCCATGCAATATTTCACCCCATTACCTGTTGCCCCCCCCTCTTGGGAGAGAGAGAGAGAGAGAGAGAGAGAGAGAGAGAGAGAGAGAATGCTCTCATAGATCTGGGTCTACCAGTATGTCTCAGCTTACCAGGTCCAGATCTACCAAGTTCAACCTGTTCAGCTGGGCCTTGCTTGGGTGTGCCTACTGTGCTTGGCTTCTTCCTGTTGCTGCCTGGGTAAGTGACCCCACTGTGCCCCAGTTGCGAGCTGTTCTGTTCCTGGATTAGCTGGCTGGATCTCTCTCCTAGCTATTTTTTCAGGAATTCCAGTGCTGGATTCCACACCAGGCCTGACCACTGGCTGTAGGCAGGAAGAATTTCCGGCATGGCTTGGGGCCTGGCCACTGGCTGGGGTTGGTCGGGTGGGCCAACATTTTCTTTTCCTTTTTTTCTTTTTTGGCAGAACCAGGGATTGAACTCAGGCCCTTATGCTTGCCAGGGAAGTGCTCATTCTACTGAGCTTACTCCCCAGTCCCAACATTTTCAACAAGTAACTGTAAACATACTTTAAATAAATGGGGGAAAGAGCATATTAGAAAAGAAATAGAAGATATAAGGAAAAACAAAGGGAATCGTTAAGACTAAAAATACAATAGTTAAACTTAAAAATTCAACTCATTGAATAGGCTTACTACAAGAATACAAAAACAAAAGATAGTATTAATGAACTTGAAGATAAGGCAACAAAAATTATTTGTTTAAGCAACAGAGAGAAAATGGGCTGAAAAATGAGCAGAACTTAAAGGACATTTGGAACTAATAATGATAAAAGAGGAAGGAATATTTATTTCATTAGTGCCTTAGAAGGAAAAGAAAAGGAATATGAAGTTGCAAAGTATTTACATCAATAACAGGTGAAATTTTGAAAGAGTTGGCAAAAACAAAATCTTACCAATTAAAGTCAGTACAAACAGCATATATTGTGAGGAACTTGTGGCAAGATGAGGCATACTTATTTTCCTGAATACTAAAAGCAAAAAAAATTTTGAAAGCAGTGAGGGAAAAATGATATCTTGTCTTTTGGGGAAAATAGACAAAAAAGAAAACAGTGAGCATTTTATCAGAGATCATGAAGGGCAGTAGCAAATGGAAGTATAGTTTTCATTTTCTTTCTTTTTTTCTGGTATTTAGGACAGGGTCTATAGGGTCTTACTATGTAGATCAGACTCATTTTCAGCCTCCCAAGTGCTAGGATTATAGGAACGCATCATCAGGCCCAGTCTTAATCACTGGCTCCGTGTGTTCCAGAGGCGGGGCTGGCATGGCATGCTGGGGATCAAATCCTCAGCTGCTGGGCTCTGCCTAGGCTGGAAGTATAGTTTTCATATGGAGAAAGTAACTAAGAATTTTATATCCAGTGAAAATACACTTATGGAATTCAGGTAGTAGAGAATATTCTCAGATAAAGAAAATCTAAAAAAAAATTTGCCTCCAGCAATACCATTGAAAATAATGGGTAAAATAGAAAATAATGAAGTAAACAAAAGAGAAATAATATAAAATAGAATACTGAACCAGCAGGAAAAGTTAAAGAACTTAAAATGAGAAAAATATATGTAACTATAATAGATTCTCTTTCTCAAGATTTCAAAATTACCATTTTTTTTCTTTTTTGTCAGTATGGGAGATGGAACTCAGGACCTTGCGCTTGGCAGGAATGTGCTTATGCCACTGAGCTATGTCTGCAGTCCCTCAAATTACCCTTATTAAAGAAAATATTGCAAAATCATCTGATATGGCTCTCAATGTACGCAGGAGAAGATCGGGTACAAGACAAGGATGTCCTCTCTCACCACTCTTATTCAATATAGTTCTAGAATCATTAGCTACAGCCATTAGACAACAGAAAGAAATAAAAGGAATAAGAATAGGCAAAGAAGAAGTTAAATTATCTTTATTTGCGGATGACATGATACTTTACTTAGAAGACCCAAAAAACTCCA
>NW_004524777.1:2066854-2071763 GCF_000260255.1 Octodon degus
TCAGACTCATAGTGATCTACCTGTTTACAGCCTCCCAAAAGCTGGGATTACAGGTGTGTGTCACCACGCCCAGTCTCAATTGCCCTCTCAGCATGCCCCAGGGGCAGAGCTGGCACAGCAGGCCCAGGGATTGAACCCCTAGCCCCTGAGCCTGCTTGCAGGTGCTTTAATCTGCTGAGCTATTTGGCTGGCCCTTCCATGTCTTTTTTAAAAAGCTTTGTTTGCATATTTTTCTTTCCATTCTTTGTTGTTTAATCCCTTTTTCATTGCTTCTTTTCCTCTTCCCTTTTTCTTGTTAATTAAATTTATTGGTACATTATAGGCATACACAATGATCACATTCATCATAGGAAATGTATACCTGTACATGATATAACTTTATTTTATTTTTTCCTATTCCCTAGTTACCCGTCAACCTCTCTTCACCTCTTCATATACAAAAGCTTTGTTTCCAATTTTTCCTTCCTTTTTCATTTTTCTTCTCTCTCCCTTCTTTTCACCTTTCCTCTTCCCTAGTTTCCCTTGCCCTTTCAATATTTTCTTCCCATCTCACCATATCTATTATACATTTTGTCCTTATTTGCATTTTCCAGTTCTTGCAAAGAAACAATATAATATTTATGTGTGTGTCTGATTTATTTCACATAAGAGTACTGTCTCAAGGCAAATCCAATTAGCTAAAAATGTGTAAAATATCCTTTTATCAGTTCATGGGCATTTGGTCAGAATCACAGATGTCATTGGGCATGCATATATCACTGTGATATGATGCATTTAATTCTTTTAAGAAGATACCAGGAAGGGGAATAGCTGGGTTGAATGGAACTTCTACTCCCAGGTTTTTGAGAAACCTTTACACTGATTTTCATTGTATTTGCCCCAGTCTCCACTCCCATCAACAGTAGAAAATTGTTGACTTTCCCCTAAAGTCACACCAGAATTTGTTATTGGTATTTCTTGATAATCACCATGCTTCCTGATGTGAGATGGAATTTCAGCATTGTTTGAATTTGCAAGTATGAAATGTTGATTTTTTTTATATATTTATACACTATTTCTACTTCTTTATCTAGAAGTGTTTACTTATTTGGGATGGCCATTTTTGGATTAGGTCTTTAAATTTTGGGGGTGTCTGATTTTTTTAGTTCTCTATATAGTCTAGATAGTCCTTTGAGGAACAGCTAATAAAAATTCTTTCCCCACACTGCGATTGTGTCTTCACTCTTTTGGTGGTTTCTCTTCCTATGCAAAAGCTTTTTAATAATATGAAATCCCACTTGTTGATTCTTTGTGTTAGTTCCTGTGCAATTGAAATTTTGTTCATAAAGTCTTTGCCTACATCTATGTCTTCAAAAGTTCTACCTGTTCTATCTTACAGAAGATGTTTTAATATTTAAACCTTTGATCCATTCAGTTTTAGTTTAATGCATGGTAAAAGATCTGGGTCTAGTTTTACTCTTCAGTTTGTTGAAAATCAGTTGTTTCTAATAACATTTATTAAAAAGGCTTTCTTCTAATGAAGGTTTAGCACCTTTGTCAAAGATAAGGTAGCTCAAAATGTCCTTAATTGTTTCTGCATCTTCTATTCTGTACCATTGATCTTCAGGTCTGTTTTACCCTGTGTTGTGCTGTTTGTACCACTACATTTTTGTAGCATAATTTTAAAGGATTGTGTTATCCTCTGCCTTGTCTTTTTCACCAAAATTTGTCTTTGTTATTCTAGATCTTCTCTAGTCTAAAATTAATTTTAAGATTGTTTTCTTTAATTCTGATATGTATGGTGTTAGTATTTTGATCTGGATTTCTTTAAATCTGTATAATAATTCTGGAAGTATGACCATATTCATTATATTGGTTCTTACTACCCAAGATCAAAGGATACTTTCCACTTTCTGATATCCTCTTTAATCTCCCTTTTCAGTCTTTTACCATTTAGTATGATGTTGGCTGTTACTTTTCTTAGATAATTTTAATCAGATAGAGACAAAGACCACCTATTAGAATTTTGTAAGGTTTGTATCATGCATATGTGTTGGAGCTCATCAAACACCTTTTCTGCGTCTATTGAGATGATCATATGGTTTCTGTCTTGGCTCTGCAGGATAGTGCAGCATGTTGTGATTTAACAAGCAAATGGGCTCACAAGGTAGGTGAGGAGCAGACTAGGTGCACACGGCTATGTCTCAGCAGGCTGGTGAGCTTTCAAATTGGTGCCAGATGACTTGGACATGCTCACTGTGACTCTGAGCAAGCAGGCTCACAAGGCAGGTGTCAAGCAAATGAGTCACACTTGCCTCTAATTCAGAAGGAATTAGTCTCATAGAGCAGATGCTAATGCACCGGATGGTCTTCCTTGTGACTTGTCGGGTAATCACACTTGTAGGTAGGTACTGGCTGTCTGGGTGCATGCACCAGTGACTCCATGGGTGACCAGTGAGCTGAGAGGACTCAGAACAGAGTTTTCTAGGATGCCATTTGCCTGTTTATACTCTCTGACTCAGGGGAGTGCTGCCGTTTGTGGTAAACACTGAAGAAAACTCCATAGGAATGCAGCCTTCCTCAGTGCTTACCAAAGAGTTAATGCAAGGAGAAGCCATGCATACAAAGTGTGTCCTGGGACTCTGATCTCTGCCACACTAGATCTTCCTTTGACTATTTGCCACACTTTCAAAAATAGCTGCTCTACATACAAATGCAAATGGGGGCATGTAGAACAGCAGTAGCATTGTCCCTTCACCTTTTCAGCTGTCCATTTGTTTAGTTTGAACTATATATATATTCTTTCTTATTAGTCGTGTGTCATGGAAAAAGCCACTCCTTAACTTCAGTATAGCTTTTTTCTCAGTCAATCTTCTCTAAGCTTCTCTGATATGACTCCTCTTATAGTTCACCATGTTGGATCTCTGAACTTTTTTTGAGGCAAAATTTTGTCTCCATTTTTCTATCAAACTTTCAAGGCTCTGCTCATCTTCCCAGTTTAATTGTCCCTTCAGATGTACTTTTCAACCTGTTTTGTGCCAGTTACAAATTAGAAAACATTCAAAGAAAAAAAAGTCAGAAAAATGTCACATTTATTTCTCTGATTTTTGTCTCTCCAGGATCTTGTCTGCCCACCTGGCTGCCTTGGCAGCTTTCCAACTCCAGTATTTATTTTCCCCATAATCATGTTTTATCACTTTTATTTGCTTTCTTCAAGGTAATATTGAATTTTTGTAAGTTAAAATTTGAGTAAATTTATGCTTTATAGAGATAGAATTTTAAGATGATTTTATGAGGACCTGGATATTTTGTTTTTAAAGTACTGCTTTTCTTTTTTCTGTATTTGTCAAAGTTTTAGGATTAAATTTTATTTGGTGGAATCATTTTTCCAGTTTGCGGATGTCAATTTCTAATTTCATTGTGATAAGAAGCAGATAACTGAAATATAAACTTTTTAAAAATTGTACAATATCATTAACTATATGTACATTATTATACAGTGGACCTCTAAAATGTTTTCAGGATCCTGAATAGACCCAAAACGTAGGCTCAAGGTGTGAGTGAGACATCCCGGGGCCCACAGATCCTGAATACACCCAGAACCCAAGCTCAGAGTGCAGGCCCTGCATGTGAGTGAGAGAAACCGGGGCCTCTGGATCCTGAATAGACCCAGAGTGCAGCCCCAGAGCACAGGCCCAGCGTGTGAGCGAGACAGTCTGGGACCCACTGCAACCTCATTTGACCCAGAGTGCAGGCCTATCATGCAACCCTTTGGCAGAACTCCCTGCCAAGAGGCTAGAGGCAAGACTCATCCAGCTGATTTAGGAGAACATCTTGCCAGAGTGACACAAAGGGATCAACTCCAATGGCTTCAGCAGGAAAAAGTGGAGCATAGCAGCCAGACCTCAGACAGATCCAAGCAACACCCACCTGGAGGAATCTGAGCTTCGTGGATCCCGACCTGGTGCTAAGGTAATAACTCTATCTAAGCTCTACACCAATGGTCAGAAGACAGTGGTATACAAAGTGGCAAAGAGAAGGAACAAAATGCAGTCTCAGGCCCTAAGTCCACCCAGTACAAATGCAGAATACACTAGCATAGAGGAAACTGGAAATCACACACCTGATATCTCTGAAATAATAACGTTGACAGTAAAGAAACAACTGCACAAAGATGTAGAAGAAATCAGATCAGAAATAATTTTGGAACTAAAAAAGTAGTGATAATCATAATCAAAGAAGTACTAAGTACTTCAAAAGAATACACTGATTAAAAAAATAGAACAGAATATAAAAATGATGGAACCCCTGAATAAGCAATTTAGGAAAGAAATAGAATGCATGAAGCAGGTTCAAAGTGATATACAGGAAATTAAAACCTCAATCACAAGCTGGCAAAACCATTTGCGTGAAAGTGAAAATAGACTTTCTGACCTGAAAGACACCATTGCAGCTAGTGAAAAAGTAAGAAAAGATCTCTTAAAAACAACTAGGATGCAAGAAAAAATAATTCAATACCTGCAAGACAATGCAAAGATGAACAATGTGAAACTAATAAGCATTGATGAGAAGGAAGGAGTCAATACAAATGATATAAAAAGAATATGGGCAGAAGTAACAGCAGAAAACTTCCCAAATATGGGGCAACAATCTGACATTCAGGTAACCGAAGTTTATAGAAATCCAAATAACATCATTCCAATGAAAACCACACCCAGATATATAATAATCAAGATCCCAGAAATTCAGCACAGGAACAGTATACTAAAAGCTGCTAAAGAAAAGAAACAGATCACATTTAAAGGAAAACTCATCAGAATAATGGCAGATTTCTCTTCACAAACCATCAAATCAAGAAGAACATGGAGCAAAGTACTTCAAGTCTTGCAAGAAAACAGATTCCAACCCAGACTGATATACCCTGCAAAAC
>NW_004524777.1:2072390-2089265 GCF_000260255.1 Octodon degus
TAGAAACTTTAAAAAGTATATTTCCATTTTCTGTTGACTTTACATTACCTCTTCCCTATCTTTTATACACACATACACACACATATATGTGAAAAAAATACAGGTATAACCCAACATAAGATTGGTACTGCTTCATAGAAATCTTCAATGACTTTTAAATAAGGGTTCATCTAATATATATTATATAGTCCTGCATAACTAGCATATTGAGAGCTCTTTATTGTTCATCCGGGAGCATACTGCAACTTCTCTTGCCTTTTGAATTATGCTCTTTGTTACTTCCTACATGCTACTTCCGGAGGTATTAAAATATTTAAAATTTGTATAACTAGAAAATATTACTTTTAGTTTTCAAAGGTATGTTTGCTAAGTATAAAATTCAAAGAAGACAGAACTTTTCTTTCAGTCCTGTAAATAGTTTAGTTTCTTACACACTTGGTCCTTTTTTTTCTCTTTCTAATGTGGAATAAGATGCTATTTAATTTTGTTCTTCCATAGCTAATATTTTTATGCATATGTTTTAATGATTTTTTTCTTTACAATAAGTTTTGGACAATTTCATTTTTGTGTATCTTGGTATGACTTTATTTAAATTTCTTGTGCAAAAGTTCATTTTTCTTGGAAATGCAGTATTATAAGTTGCACTAAATTCAGAAATTTTAAATCTTTAAATATTTATTGCTTACTCCTTTCTACTTTGAGAATTCTAATTATATGAATATAAGTTTCTTGGTTTTGACACAGTGAACTATTATGACTGATCTGTAAATTCTTCATTTTTGTTTTGGACAATTTTATTGTTATATTCATTTATGTTTGCAAATAATTCATTTCCAATTTGCAATCTATTAAAAAAATTAAAATTAAAAGTAGTAAAAAATAAATAAATAAAATGTTTTCATCTTGCGAAACTGAAACTTTATAGCCACAGAGCAGCTAAACAGATTTTATTTGCACAATTGAAATTGTTTCCTTAGTCATCTTGATTATAAATACAAATTAGTATGATATGGCTTACTACCTTTTCATAAATGGCTTTTAATAGCTCACAGATATCTACTCAGTATTCATATTAATTATTAATAATTTCAGACTTTGTATGTATGAAAATTTTATCCAATAGGACAAATAGTTTATAACTCGGAAATATACAACTAGGTCACCAGTCAAGTGATTCTGCATCACTGGGTGAGCCATATAGACTTGGAAGTCTCACCCATGAGACCAAACCTGCTGAAGCAATTTATGACATTTATTTTTAATTTCTTGTCACATAACCATTATAGCTCTATTTTAAGCATCAATTTCCCATATTGTTTCTATAATAAGGATATATTTTCCTGTTTCTTTATGTGTATTGTGGCATCGTGTTGGAATGTAGATGGGGAAAAAGAACCACTTTTAAATACTTTATAGGCTGCCTTTCTATAGGCAAAGACCTGTATCAATCAGCCTGCTAGAGAATCTGGATAGCTTTAACATTTCTTCTGGGCTGGCCAGATAGCTCAGCAGATTAAAGAACCTGCTTAGGCAGACGCAGACACCGGGGTTCGATCCCTGTCATGCTTTGCTGGGCCCATTCCTGGGGCACATTCAAATGGAGATTGAGACTAAGCGTGCTGGTGCCCACCTGTAATCCCAGCACTTAGGAAGCTGAAAACAAGAGAATCAATACAGGTCTGATCTATGTAGTAAGACCCTGTAGACCATGTACTAAATACATTCAAAAAATCTTTTCTGAAGAGGCATCTTTTCTGGACTTGTGCATGTGGATTTGCAATCACAAGTATATGCCAATATCTTTTTTCAGGAGTTCATAATTTCTTCTTCCCTCTGGTGTCTGCTTATAGTGGTCCAAGTTCTCTGGACCAGTTACAGGTGGTCCTATTCTATTTTGTTATCAGTTGTGCACATCCCTTAGAGTAAGATATTGTCCATTGCTGTTCTGAACCATGCAATACAGAAGGTATTTCACTGGGAAGAACACAGAAAAGCTGAAATTTTGGACTCATACCCCAACTATTTTCCTCCCCAGGAAGATGTTGGTAAATGGAGGTTTGTCTCACTGGATCAGTGCTGATCCTGGAAAGGGTACTATCTCAAGTGGGTAATTGCTAGTCTAAAATACCTCCATTGTTCTCAATGGGTCTCCTTTCCTGCCAGTGCAAGAGATTTAGACAACAGTGAAACTAGTCCTTTGGGCAAACTTCTGTGGAAATTCATCACCTTTGAAAGCATGAATATTGGATGTAAGTTTCAATGATCCATCCCTCCCCACATATTATCCTTGTTAACCATTTTAAAGTGTGCAATTAAGTAGCATTTAGTTCACATATCATATTCAAACACGACCTCTCTCTAGTTCCTTCTTTTATTTGTATCAAGAATAGAGCTCAGGACCTCACACTTGCCAGGCAGGTACTGTGCCATTGAGCTATATTCCCAACCCTCTAATTAGTTTTTAACTTACTTTTTATTTTAAAAATTATTTGTTAATATGGCTTATTAATAGCTCATTATTAATATGATGAGCTGTAAAAGGCTCAAGTCAATAACTTCTGAAGATAACCCACTACTATTGTGGACTGCTGGACAGTGTTGGATTGTTTTGCTAAATTCATGCACCTATAGTATTTAGATGTCAATAGAATACCTACCTCTGACAGCACTAAACAAAAAAAGGGGATACTATGGAAGGACCATTTTGTGTTTGTGTATACAGAATAGTTAGGATAGTTGTACAGCTACTTTTGCTTAATTTAATGAGAAGAAATTTTTGTACTAATAGTGTTTGGATAGGATATCATGTCTGCTTTTTGTACTGTGGGCAACCACTAAGAAGATAACAATGTACAATGTATTAATTATTGAAACTGTCCTATTAATCAGCTTTGAAACTGTCTCATTGATATTTGTTTTTCAATAAAGTAAAAAACATAAACAATAAAAATTATTTAATTTGATTGGTACAATATAGGTATACATAATGACCATATCCAGTATAAGGAATTTGTATCTGTACATGATATATCTTGAGTCCTCTTTTTGTTCATTCCTATCCTAGTTCCTTTTACATCATGAAACAAGAAAAGAAACTCATTCCCTTTATAAAGAGTCACTTCCCATTTATTCCTTATTTCACACATTGAAACTACTAATGTGATTTCTGCTACGTGGTTTTACTTGATTGGGACATATCATACAAATGCAATAGTACTATGTATGGATTTTTACATCTGACTACTTTCTTTTAGCATAATATTCTCAATATTCCACTGTGCCATATATTATTTTTTAAATATCTGGATTTTTTTCCTTTACATTAGTTTATTATTTTCAGTCAATGAGTAATGATGTATTGTAAGGTGATTCCCCTTTTGTAAAATATCCATTCATAAGTACTGTACACATTGTTTGTGTACAACTTTCTGTTTATATGCCTGTTTTCAATTATTTTTGCTATATCCTTAGGGACAGAATTGCAACTTTACCAAGAAATGTAATCTTCCATTGCTTGAGGGAACACCAAGCTGTTTTCCAAAGTGGCTGCACAGTTTTGCAACTTTAGAGGCAATGAATGAACATCATAACTCATCCATACCCTTGATATTACTGGTTATTTTCTCTTTTTTATTATGTCTACCGTAATGGATACAAAGGATGCTTTGTAGTTTGATTTTAATTTCCCTAGTATTTAATGATGATGAGCATCTTTACATGTGCTTTTTGGTCATTTCTATATCTTCTTAGAAGAAATGTGTATTCAAAACTTTGGCCATTTCTAAATTGTTTTGCTTTACTTTGTTGTTGCATTTTAAAATATTTTTGAGGGCCAGCCAAATAGCTCAGCAGACTAAATCACCTGCTTAGACAGGCACAGGGACTGGGCTTTAATCCCCATCATGCCATGCTGGTCCCTACCCCAGGGGATCACTGAGACAGCGATTGAGACTGGGGGGGTGCGCACTTGTAATCTCAGCACTTTGGAGGTTGAAAACAAGAGGAGCACTATGAGTCCAATCTGTGTAGTGAGACCCTGTAGTCCCTGTACTAAAATACATTAAAAAATAAAATATTTTTTATATTTGACCTTAATCATATACATCATTTGCAAGTATTTTCTCCCATTCTCTGGTTTTCTTTCCACTCTGTTGATAGTGTCCTTTGAGGCACAAAATTTTTTAATTTTTCATGAAGGACAATTCAGGGTTTCTTCTTGCTTATACTTTTGGTGTTATATCTGGAAAATCATTATCAATTCCAAAGCCAGGAAAGTGTTCTATTATGGTTTATTCAAAGAATTTTATAGTTGTACTTCTTATGTTGTCTTTGATTTATTTTAATTAACTTTTACAGAGTGTCAGGTATAGGCTCAACTTTACTTTGGTATTTAGAAATTAAATTACCTTAGCATCATTTATTGAAAAGTCTCTTCTTTCTTTACTGAAGATTAGAGGCTTTGAATTCCTGAAAAAAATAAATAAATGATGGATCCATAGGCTTATTTATAGCCTCTCATTCTATTCTATTGATCTATATTACATTTTTATGCTCATTGCAAATTCTGATGACTGTAGATTTCTAAAAAATTCTTAAATAGAGAAATGTGAATCTTCCCAATCTCTTCATAGTTAAAGACTGTGGACTTGCTTTATACTGAGAGGAGGGTTGTTGCAGTCTCACAGGTACACATCTACTGACTTCTCTCTTCTGTGTGAAATTTTCACTGTGGGTTCCTGAGCATGATGTAAATGGCTAGTACTTACTAGATGGCACACAATCCCCTATATACTGCAAATATGGTCCTCATAGGGCTGGTCCCTCTTTTAAGCTGTTTTGACTTCCTCCCAGAATGTCATGACTGACAATTTCTTGGAACTCAGGACACTGTGCGAACTTTGCTATAAAGGTAGTGGTTATTCCACTGTGCCTATATTTCCCATACCTCAGGTAGCCACTCATGTGACTATACAACAACAGTAATGGAGCCTTGGGGATGGGGTGATGTGGCTACTGGTCCCAGAGAAAAGCTCATTTTGCTTTACTTTAGGCTTTAATCTTAACATGTCAACATACCATAGCAATCTTGGTCACAAAGACATTGAATGCACAACATGAGTTTCTTATTTGGAGAAGTGAAACTCTATATACTTGAGACAGTTTCTTAAACTGGATTCAGGAATTGTAGGATGCTCCAGCAATAGATACTTTAGGAGGCATTAGTTTCAATGGAGATTGATGACTTCTTTATACCTATATTTCCAGGATAAATCTTTCTGGGTTTCTCAGCCAAGTTTTCCTGACTGGGGAGACAGAAAAGTGGGAAGATTGGATTGTATCCCCTTTTTTATGCAGCCTTCTGAATCTGCATATCCTGGCAAGCCTTTAAGCTCCTGTACTGCACTCCAGTGTGTGACTGAAGACACTGTTTGAGAATTTTTTTTATAGGTGGAAAAACCATTGAACTTTCATAGTTAGGTATTTTGCTTTGCCCTCTCAGACCAAGGAATGTAAAACTGTTCTGTAAAAAATAAAACCTCAGAAAGAATTCACACATGCACACACACAGAGAGAGAGAGAGAGAGAGAGAGAGAGAGAGAGAGAGAGAGAACTCCACAGATATTCCATAGAACTGTCAGTTCCTTGGAGTACAGTGTCCAATCCAGTGGTCTAGACCATCATTCTTCTTTTATTGGTAAACAACTAGAAGTCAAGAAGACATGGGCTGGGGAGATGGCTCAGTAGAATAAGTGCTTCTCTGGCAAGCACAAGAGCCTGTGTTCAATTCTTAGTTCTAGAAAAAAAAAAAAAAGAAGAAGACATGACCTTCCAGGGTTTCTCAGAGATTCATTGACAAAGTCAATAACAAGTCCTAATCCTTGTGACATCTTTATTTTTTCTGTTTTGATCCATAAACTCTATCTCAATCCATAGTCTTTTCCAAGAATACTCAGGGATAATATATAAATGTCATCATTGTCATTGTAGCTGATCGATTTCATAATGGCAACAGTAGAAAAATGCTGCTAATTAAAGGTCCACTTGCTGAGAACTAATAAAATAGAATCAAAATAATAATGGTAAAAAGACCGCAATGGAACATTCTCCCTGCCCAACTCTATGACTTTTCTCTCACTGCTGGGACAAAATACCTGACACCCAAAATTAAGGAAGGAAAGGGTTTATGTAGCTCACACTTTGTGGGGGTTCCAGTCCTTATTCAGCTGTCTCCAAGTCAGAATGGCACATGGCAGAGGGCAGCAGTTCATGGCAGCAGAAGACAGCAGAACAGGGAAAGCAAAAAGGGAGGAGAGGTGCCAGAGAGCAAGCATCTCTCTCTTCCCTGTGTTTCATTAAGGCTATCTACCCCAGCACAGGTGTAAAACTCACATCCATAATCACAGGGTTGGATCATGAATCAATCACAAACTCTAGAAGCCTAAACCTACAACTGTATGGGGCTTTAGGGGACATCTAGACACAAACATAACAGCCTCTTAAGGTGTTATGATTTAGATTTAAAGTTCCTCCATAAATTCTTCTGTTTAGAGGGTGGTTAGATGCTGGAGGTGCCACATTCATCAGTGTAGACATCCATTGCATGTGGAATGCTATATACTTGTCATGGATCCTCTCTTTTCTCTGCTTCCTGGCTACCATGAATTGAACACCTTGCTTTCCACCTGCTTATCTTCTGCTCCTTCCTTGGAACCAGTCAACCATAGATAGAAACCATGAACCAAAATAAAGTACTTCTTTAAGATGTAGATGCCATTCCTGCACTGTGCTGGACACTCAAACTGGATGTGGTGGTGCGCACTTGTAATGCCATCTCCGCGGAGACTGAGACAGGAAGATAAGTCCCACCTGTACAGTGAGACCCTGTACCAAATAAATAAATGAATAAATAAATAAATAAATAAATAAATAAATCTTTTTTAAAAAAAGATGTAGATGCCAGGTATTATGTATCAGTGACAGGAAATTGACTGGAACAGACACTTGTAACAGAAATGGAGTTGTTTCTGTGACCGTACCTGACAATGTGTTTCAGAAACCTTTGGCAGTAGTTCATGGGAGGAGTTTGAAAAGGGTTAACAAGGCCAGCTAGAGAAGACTTACAATGATGTGAGCTAAGCTTGATGGGAAATTCTGGTCAGAAGCTAGAAGACCACAACGCTAATAGAAATATGTACAATAAAGGCCAAACTAGGCTCAGGAGGTTTGAGTTAGGAACAAGGGCTTCATGGGCACCTGAACTAGAAGCATGTGTGTTATGCTGTGTCAGAAAACTATTGTACATTTATGTCCTGAGGATTTGAAAGATACTGAGTTGAAGAGTGACAGACTAATCTGGAAGAGGAAATTTCAAGTCATCCCCAATGCTCAGTTTGGGGAATGGACACTGCTGGCTTCTTTTAGACAGACTCATAGTTAAGAAACAGAGGCAAATGCAAACTATATCATATGTGAAATTTCCCATCTTTATGGAAAAGAAGTGTCTGAAAAGCTATAGCACAGATCATAGATGCTGAAAAGATTAACATTAAATAGCAGACAAGTACTTTATACCAGGGCAACAGGAATGATGACCTAATGGCATCTCAGGAATCAGTAACACCCCACCCTTTCTATGTTTAAGGGTGAAAAACTATAAAACTTTTATTTGAAAAGGGAGTATGCTGCCCCCTGCTCAACAAGGGTCATCGAGATAATTTCTTTCTTGAGATTCGTTTCAGAGTGCTTAGTCATTCAAGCACTCAGACATCTTGGCAGACATGATTAAAGGGCATATGACTCTCGCTTAAGCAGGCAAAACACCTTGGTGTCACTCATGCCATGCTGAGTTTTCTTCAGGCATACAGACTGCAAGAGTTGTTGGGACGAGGAGATGTTCACCCTGAATTCAGAGGAAGTACTGTGAAGCCAGGCAATGTGCCACTGAGAGGGCAGTGTGTGAAGCTGAAAGTAAAGCTGATAGGTGCAATGCAGATCCCAAGAATTAAGAGATGTGAGGAATCATGGAATGTCTGCTACAGAAAGCCAGGAACAGTGTAACCAGACCAAGAAAAAGGCCATTTGTGCCTACAAATAGAAATGCCACAGGCACAAGGCTGCCCACACCCTTTTCAGTTCACATGTCCCCATAACTTGTCTGGACCCTGGACTTAGAGATACCAGACTTAAATGTTTGCTCTACTGAATTTCACTCTTGCTCTGGTCCCATTCCTTCTAGCCTCTTATTTGTCCTGCTGAAGTAGGAATATTTCCTCTGGGGCAGGGGAAATGGCTCAGTGGAATAAGTGCTTCCCTGGCAAGCACAAGGGCCTGAGTTAAATCCCCGGTTCTGCAAAAAAAAAAAAAAAAAGAATATTTTATCTTTATTTTTAAATTATTTTAGGGGCTCACACTAAGAGTTTGCTTTTAGTTTTTAGACATAAACTTTTTACAATCCTGTGGCTGTAAGATTTACTGAATGTTAGAACTGGACTAAATGTATTTTGCATAATGAGGTACACATGAGTCTTTGGACCAGGGAGACAATATTATGTTTAGACATAAAATATACCTCAGTGGCTTCATGTGTTCACATGTTGGGTTTTTGAAGGTGATTGGGTCATGATGGCACTGTACTTTAAAGTGGATTAATCCATTAATGACTGCAGAGCTGTATGTGCTGGTAGGGAATGGGAATTCAGAGAGAGAGTATGAGCTGGAATGGCATATTTCCTATCATATCTCACCCTTTCTCTGCTTCCCACCTTCCATGTGATAAGCAGCTGTCCTCCCCACAGGCCTTTCTACTATGCCATTTCTGCTTTGAAGCCAGACAACCCTGGAGTGAAACTGTGAGCTAAATAAACCTCTCTTCACTTAAGTTGTGGTTGTCAAATATTTCATCCTGGAGATGAGAAAGTGACTAAGATTCAAGGGCTCCAGATAATTACATGAGCAGCCCGCGCACTTTCTACTCTCTTCAGCACATAAGTCACAGAGCCTTCCATTCAAGCATTAGATTCTTAATGACACTGATGCTTTCTGTTTCCTGGATCACAAAGGATAATTTAAAATGTTCTAACAATGAGCAGTAAAGAATAAATTATCCAAAGCTACTGAATTCAGTCTTGACAAGAACATTGGACTGGACTTTTGGTAGTAGGGACTTTTTTAGGAATCCCAAAAACATGTTGGCTCTATTTTCTCCAAAGCAATTTCATTTACTTCTCTGTGTGATTTCTCAATTCCTCAGCCTGTTGCTAAGTTACATCTCCTTCTCCAATCTGCTCTTCTACTTTTCATTGTCTCCCTACACTTTCGAAATTATAAAACTATATCTTGGCTTATATTCCAAGTAGGAACAAGGCTTTCTGCATTTCAAGATCACAAAATGTCAGACCAACTGGCCAGATCATTTTTCAGGTGGGAAAACTGAAAGCAGCAAATCAATGAAATGGTGGTGTACCTGGAATTAATGTTCTGGATCTCATGCTACTGACCTATTTTCACTTAATCATGTGAGGAAAGGAATGTAGTACTGGAGTAAATAATTTAGAAATACACAGTGGCAGCCTGCCTATAATCCACTCCTCTACCCTTGGGAATTTTCTTTTTCTTTCAACATTTCCCTTCAAAACTGTCTATGCCCCACCCATTATCTGATCATTTAATATAGTATAATAGAAACAATTCTGATTCTACATCTAACTAGTGGTGTTGCCGTGGTCTTCTCCCTTTCTCTTTATGGGTCCCAATTTCCCCATTACTAAAATGAGAAGATCTGGATGGATTATGGCTTTGGTTCTCCATTTCCAACTAGTTAAAAAGATGAGTACAGGCAAAGCACAATGTACCAAGTTTGGTAAACTTAATTTTCCTGTGAGTTGGCTGATACTGATAGCTTTGAGCATTCCTGGCCTTACAAGTCTCTCATGAGGGCCAGGTGTGGTAATATACATGTAATAAGATGAGACCACTGAATTTGCCAAATGCTTCTCACAGAGGGCTTTATAGAAAATATCAGATTGTTAGTTTTCTATTCAGGAGATATTCTTCATTTTCATTACCAATATTGTCTGGGTCACGATTTATCCACTTAAAAGAAAATAACACCACATTTTTCCATCTTCTTTCAGATAAGTACAGCCATATGATACAGTCCTGTACAGCAGCAACACTTCAATGAGGCATCCCTGAAGAATCTTTAAAACAAAATGATATGTGCACTTCTGTCCTTTTCCTTCTGAGAACACAAGCTTCATGGCTGGAGGTCTGGCAATAATCTTCATGACATACAAGTAAGGGAGTCATTTTAAAGAATCAATGTGAAAAGTTAGAAGGTGTCTTTGTCCTTATAATATTATAAAGCTGACAGACCAGGGCTGAACCTCTTCTATATTAGAGAAAAGTAACTACTTATCTTATGAAACCAACGATTTTTTAGTGGCATGCTTACACTTGATTGTAATCATTACCATGTGTTTGGGAGAATACTTTTATTAGCTTAATGGACTAAGGTCTGAGATCCCTAAGGGTGTGCTAAAGTGAAAACAAATGAGCCAAGACATGGGTCATGTTAACTTTAGAGTCTTTTTTTCTGAGCTTTGAGATGAAGAGCAATCAAGTTTAAAAGCAGAGCAGAATTTGCATATTACCTAAGAAAGAAGCATATGAATACTGACCACTGTTCTAAGAAGATAAAGTGAAGGAAATGAGGGAGAAAACAAAAGATAAATATAAGATATTTTTCCCTGTTTTTTTTTTTTAAGTCCTTTGTTCAGGTGTGTGTGTGGCATAAACACATTTTATCTCCCCTATAAAATACTAATAAAGTCTTACATTTCTCAATAATATATCCAAGAATATTCAACCAGGACCTGGGTAAAGAGGATGGAAATTGGGCATATCTTCAAGTTACCTGACTATCTGGACCTAATTGATATTAAAAGTAAACATTGCATTAATTTTCATAGAAAATCAAGAATTTCTCAGTATGGAAGCAAAAACATTTGGTAATTCAGTAGCTCTAAAATAGAGATACAAGATTCTAGATGTTTCTTTTTTCTTTTTTTGTGTGTGTTTTAGGACAGGGTCTACTGGGTCTACAAGGTCTCACTGCATAGATTGGACTTATAGTGATCCTCCTGTTTACAGCCTCCCAAGTGCTGGAATTACAGGTGCACACCACCACACCCAGTCTCAATTGCCTCCTCAGTGTGCCCCGGGAGAGGGGCTGACATATCAGGCCTGGGGATCAAACTCCTGGCCCCTGCATTTGCCTAAGCAATGCTTTAATCCGCTGAGCTATTTGGCCGACCCTCATTCCAGATGTTTCTACCTTTGCACTCACCGCAATGTGTCAGCTCTCCTTTGGGTTAGTTTTCTTTATTAATCAGGATAATGCAAGACCCTGCCAAGCACAAGGGCCTGAGTTCAATCCTGGTCCTACTGAAAAAAAAAAAAAGATAGGATAGTGCAAGAATTTGTTGCATCACATTTTATACCCATCAAACTCTAGTGGAATGGTCCTTGCTCACCAGTCAAGTAAGTTTGTTGCTTTCTTCTGAGGTTCCTGACTAGTACCTAGGAATAGCACTATCTGCTGTTCTCTGCAGCCCCTTTCTGAATTGTGCAGGCTTTTTTTATGTTTATTACTATCTGTGGCCCATTATGAAGTGGACATTGGAGGGAATTCCTTCTTAGAATCATTCCCCTTTTGTGGTTTTTCTCCTGTTTCAGGTCTACAGTTCATGACTTAGGGATTAGAAATAATATACTTTTATAGGCCAGAATAGGAAGTTCATTGTTAGGCTAGGGAGATAGCTCAGAGGTCTAAGCACTTGCTTGGAAAGTGCAAGAAACCAAGTTTGATCTCCAATACGGCATGCCATACCAACTCCAGAACCACAGGGTACACTGTGCCAGCCCTGAAACTGGGCATGATGGTACATGCTTATAATCTCAGTGCAGGGAAGGCTGAGACAGGAGGATCACTATAAGTCTGAACTGCATAGTGAGACCCTGTATTCAATAAATAACTGAATAAAACTTCATTGTTGCTGAATTTTGCCCCATAATTTGTATCTCCATTCCCTCCCATCTCTGTGGTGTTACGTTCAACTTCATTACATTTTATTCATTGTGCACAAATCAACACAGATTTATAACTTTTCTTTATGCAGCTGTCTTAAATGAGATACAATTAAGAAATTATGAAATATAGTGTACACTATATTTAGCTATATACTTCTTACCATTTAACTTTGTTCTTTATTCCTATAATTTCTCTTTATTTTTCATGTGAATTTGAGTTACTTTACTGCATAATGCACTTTCATTTTTATCCTAAAGGTTCACATTTGTATTTCTTGTAAGCAATATTTGCTAGAAACTAATTGTCTCAGTTTAAGCCTAACAGATGATGTTCTAATTACTCCTTGATTTTTGAAGCACAACTATGCTGAACATAGAATTTTTCTATTTGAAGATGTTACTCCTTCAAATGTGCAAATATAAGTGCAAGACAACAAAATATGAAAAGCCAAGGCAACATATCACCAACAAGAAGCATAATAATTTTCTAGTAACTGATCTCTCAAGAAAGAAAAGCTATGAGTTAACAAACAAAAAATCCAGAATAACTATTTTAAGGAAGATCAATAATCTACAAGAGAATACTGATACCCATATTAACAAAATCAGAAAAGAAACTAATTCACAGACAAAATGGGAAATTTGACCAAATGTTTGAAATACTGAAAAAGAACCCAACCATAATTCTAGAACTGAAGACTGCAATGAATAAAAACTGCAATAAAGATCATCAATATTAGAATTGACTAAGCAGAAGAAAGAGTATATGAACTTGAAGTCAGGGTATTTGAAAATGTCCACTAAGAGAAAGAGAAAACAGAATGAAAAGAAAAAACTCTATATTTATTGGTAACTATCATGAAAACATGAGCAGCATTATATGAGTTACAGAAAAAAAGACAGAGAGAAAGAGAGAGAGAGAAGACAAGTTTTAGATGAAAAAAATAATCACTGAAACTTCTCAAATCTGGGATAATATATGAACATCCAAGTACACAAAATCCAAAAGTCTCCAACTTCATTCAACCTAAGAATACAACAGGAAATACTGTCATCAACTTGTCAAAAATGAGAAATGAAATTTTAGTCTTAAGCACAAAAAAATGGCTTAGTAATCTTCATAAACTGGACTTATCAGAAAATATTTTCTGTGCCAAAAGACAGTGTGATGATATATTATTAGTACTGATTGGAAAATTGCCAACAAATGATACTTTGCATGGCAAAATATCCTGAAAATTGTGAAGGTTTCAATCTAAAATATTTCTCAGAAGTCTAATGTGTTTAGAAAGTAATTTAATCATGAGGCCAACATACAGCACTCATCAATCAATTCATCCATTGTGTTCAGTAGCTGAATATACTTTCAGGAGGTGGAGTCTTGGTAGTGGACCACTGGGACAATGACCTTGAAGGGTGTATTCTTGACCCTCTCACTCCTCCCTTCACTTTCTGCTTCCTGGCTGCTGTGGGATGAGTAACTGTCCTCTGCTGGGTCCTTTGATCAATCATCCTCTTGCAGCCTTAGAATCTATGGATTAAAACTGTGGACCAAAATAAACTTCTCTTCCTTTAAATTGTGGAAGTCAAGTATTTTGTTCTCAAAGGCAAGAATGTAACTAATATAGAAACTGATGCTAGGAGTAGAGTCGTTCCTGACTAGATCTCATGATGTGGCTCAGAAGCTTTTGTAGCTAATTTGTAGAAGGAATTTGAAAAAGTTTAGAGATACAGGCTATAAAGCATTTAGAACACTAAGTAGAGTGTGTAGATTAATAGAAGATTCTGGTCAGAGCTCAGATGATCAGAATGCTGATAGGAATGTGGATAGCATGAGCAGGTTCAGGAGGTACTAGCTAGAACAAGGACTGCATTGGCAGTTAGACTAGAAGCCATGTACATTACACCCTGGCATAAAATTTGTTTTCACTTTTATCCATGTCTTGAGACTTTGTAGGACACTGAAGTTAAGTGTGAACTAGAAGAAATTTCAATACAACCCAATATTCAGGATATGTAATCAGTATTGCTGGCCAAATCAGTGAAAATTAGGAGTAAAATACAGATATCAAAATTGTGCATTTTCTTTTCTTTTCTTTTCTTTTCTTTTCTTTTCTTTTCTTTTCTTTTTTTTCATAACCAGGGATTGAACTCAGGCTCTTGCCCTTGCCAGGCAAGCACTTATTCTACTGAGCTATCTCCCTAGCCCCTAAAGGTTCACATTTTCTTAAGCAAAAAAAGAAGTTCCCACAAAGTTGAGTCCATATAGAGCATGGTTACTGAAAAGATTAATATTAGAAAGAAATCAAGTAATTTACATGATATAATAAGAAAGAGGGCTTGAAAACATCTCAGGAACAGCAATAGTCATTCTTCATAGTCTTTATTTTATTTTGTTTTATTGGACAGGGTATGCACTATGGGCTGGCCTTGTGCTCACTTTGTAGTCTCAGGCTGGTCTTGAACTCACAATGATCTTCCTGCCTCAGCCTCTCCAGTGCTTGGATTACAGTCACTCACCACTACACCCAGCTCTGGAGCCAGGTCTGCTCACCTGGGGTTTCTAGAGCTGGTACAGCACACCTGGAGTTTCCAGAGCCAGCGAAACGCACCTGAGGTTCAGGGGCCAGCACCGCGTGCAGTGCTGGGGATCAAACTCAGGACCTGGTGCTTGCCAGGTAGTTGCTTAGGCCTCTGAGCCATCTCCCCAACCCCCTTCATAGGTTTAAGGGTATAAAACTGTAAAGATTTTGAGAAGAGAACCTCTAGGCTTCCTGCTGGAGAAGGACCTCCCAGGGAACTATTTCTTGTGGATTCATTTCACTATACTCAGCAATTCAAGCACTTGGTGGCCACTATAGCTATAATCGAGAGGAGCCATGTTATTGATTACATTGACAGCAGAACTGGTATGGTCTTGATAGTGCTACTTTTTCTTCAGGTGCACAGTATGCAAGAGTTCTGGATCATGGATACTTCCACCCAGATTTCAAAGAACAATTTGAAAAACCAGACAATGTGCCTCTGAAATTGATGACAATGAAGTCAAAAGTGCAGTGGAGGTTACAGGAAGTTGGAGACACCTGAAACATGCTAGCTCAAGAGAAAATGTGGGCTGCAATTGGCAGTGGCATTGAACCACCAAAACAGTTTGAAGTTTACAAATAACCACAACTTGACCTGAGTGCTGGATATGAAAATATCAGATTTAATGTTACCCCTACTAGAATTAAGCATGATTTGCAACTGACCAGCTCACCTGACTATGCTGTGGTATTTCATACAATTAAGCAGAGAACAACTGGGAAATCTAGCAGTTCCTTGACAGACCAGGAGAATGAAGATAACAAAGTAGGATGTAGGCAGGTGAAAATTCATTTAGAAAGTGATTGTACATATACAACTTGCTTGGATCCTGGATAGAAATGGTAGCATGAGCCCCTGCTTGGCTTAGAAGCAACATAACTTCATTTTTCATAGCTCAATCTTGGTTTTACCCCTGTGAAAATGAAAAGCGGTAAGCTGTGAAGGTTATGGAATGACATTATTAGGTTAAGTATGATTGTTATAAACATTTATTCTAAATTCCATCACTTGGGAAGTCAAACAAACTTTTAAGAATTAAACTGTAAAAATATATAGTTATATAAAAGTTCTGAGAAATCACAATGTGAACTTTAAAAATATGAAAGTAATCAAATTCTATGTTAGAGTTTGTTACAAGATTTGTGTAATTCCAAGTTTTTCTAAGATTAGGAAAACATTTTGAAGTCCAAAAACAGTTAGTCATGCTGAGTTTCAGTCTTGCTTTGGACCAATTCCTTGCATTTCAATTATTTCACCCTTTTGGAATGGGAATGTTTACCCTGTGCCACTGTATGTTTGAAATATTTGACTTTTCTTTTGATTTGCACAGGGGCTCACAGCTAACAATTTTGTTTGCATCTTGGAGAAGACTGTGGACTAAGACTTCCCTATAATGCTGGAACTGTTAACACTTTGGTAACTGTTAGCAATGTATTAAATGCATTTTGCATAATGGGATTGACAGAGCATTTTGGAGGCCAGAGTCAGAATTTAATGATTTTGATTTAAAATATCTGTCCAAAGTTGTACGTTTTTGGCAAGTGGCTGCATTATATGAGCACTATACAAATCAGGGGATTCATTCATTGAGTTAAGTACTTGAATGTGTTTTTAGTAGGTGTGGCCTGAATGGAGGTGGGTCACAGTGACATGACATGCAAGGTTGTATCCTTCTACCCAACTATTCTCTACTCTCCTTTTTCTTTTTCCCTCTCCCTTTTTGTATTCCCCCTTTCTTCCTGGATGCCATGGAATAGTAGTTATTCTTTGCCAGGCTTTTCGACAAAATGTTGTATAATATTGCAATGGTGAATCAATTATACCTTTAACATCAATGTTAAAAGAAAAACTATTGGCAGTACTTCCCGCACCCCGCCCACCAAGTAGGATTTTCTGCCAAGTTCCGGGAGCCCCCAGACCCAGTCCTAGCCCAGGTCCAGTGAGTGTGCGGAGGGCTTCCTGCTACCCTGCGCCAGCGGGACCAGTCCCAGCCCAGGCGCAGAGTGGGCCGGACCCTCTCCCAGCCCCTTAGACAGTCCCCCACCACTCCGCAGTGCCTCCCCCACCCCGCCTGCTGAGTAGGATTTTCTGCCGAGTTCTGGGAGCCCCCAGACCCAGTCCTAGCCCAGGTCCGGTGAGTGTGCAGAGAGCTTCCTGCTACCCTGCGCCAGTGGGACCAGTCCCAGCCCAGGTGCAGAG
>NW_004524777.1:2093960-2105879 GCF_000260255.1 Octodon degus
AGCAATTAACCACTAAGAAGAATATATGCAGTGTATTATTTGTTGAAACTATACTTCCGATTTGATTTGAAACTGTCTCATTGCTATCTGTTTATGAATAAAACTTTGAAAAAAAAAGAAAAACTGTTTTAAAATAACTATAGTTTTAACAATGTGTTAGCAGATGTATAATATAAAATGTTGTAAATTATGAAATAAAAAGTATAAACTAGAAGCAAATAAAGTTTAATTTTGAATGTAACTTAAATGAAGTTGCCATGAGCTTAAAATAGACAGTTAATACTGAAGATACTATATGTAAGCTGTATGTAATCACAAATCAAAAATTTATTTAAAAACTGAAAGGATAAAGAGAAAATGTGGATACAAATAAAGAAAAATATCAAATTTACAGAAAAGACAGCAAAGGAGAATAAAATATCTTTTTCTAAGAATCCAGAAAATAATGAATACAATGGGAAAAGTAAGTCTTTATTCATTCATAATTAACTTACAAGTAGATTAAATTCTCTAGCAAAAAATAAAAATTAGGGGCCAGGGAGATGGCTCAGTGGAATAAGCGCTTCCCTTGCAAGAGCAAGGGCCTGATTTCAATCCCCGGTTCCACCAAAAAAAAAAAAAAAAAAGATAAAAATTGACTGAATAGTTTCAAAAGAGAATATGTATGTTGTTTATAAAAGATATACGTTAGCTTTTAGAATACACACAGACTGAAAGTGAAAAGGTGAAAGATATATTTCACGCAAAAAACAGTCAAAGGATAATAAGTACACAAAACAACAAAGACAATAGATGGTAAGTAAAAAACTTGTCACAAGACAATGAAAGACATTATTTGGTGACAAACCATATGCAAAGAGGATAGAACAGTCATTAAAATGTATACGCACACAGTATCAAAGCAGCTAAATATATAAAGCAAACATTAATAGAGCTGAAGAGAGAGCTATGTAGCAATAGAATAATGGTATGAAATAATAAAACCCTTTTCTTAATAATGGACAGACCACCCAAATGGAAAAATTAATAAGGATATATTGGAATTTACCTAAATGGACAAAATGGGCCCAACAAATATGTCCAGAATACTCTGTGCATCAGTAGCATAATACATGTTCTTTTAAAGTATACTTGCAACATCTCCAGCATACCGCAAATGTTAGGACACAAAATGAACCTTAACAAGTCAGTAAGATTGAAAGTATATTTTCATTTCCAATCACAATGCTATGAAAATGCTGTCAACAATAGTAGGAGAAAGACTGAAAAATTCATAACTAAATAAAATCTAAATAGTATACTCTTGAATTGATAGTAACTCAAGGAAGAAATGAAAAAGGAAATTTGAAATACTTTAAAGCAACTAACAATAAAGCACACATTGTAAAATGTATGAGGCTCCGCAAGAACAGTTTTCTGAAGAAAGTATGCAGCTATTAATGCCTACATTAAGAAGAACAAACATCTGATTTTTTATATAATAGAAAAACATTTAATTTTATACTTGAAATATTGAAAAACAACTAACCTCAAGCATAGCAGAAGGAAATAAATGAGAGATTAGTTCAAAAATAAATAAGATGCTACAAAATAGATAACAAATAAACAAAGGGTTGAGTTTCAAGTAAACAAAGTTGAAAGACTTCAATAAATAAACTTCAATAAATAAGATAACTAAATAAAATTATGGAATACAATATTGTATGTTATAATGAGGACAACAGAAAGACAATTGGACATTAGAGATTACTATAATCAAAAAAAAAATTGATGACCTGGAAGAAATGGAAAATTTTCTAGGAACATGCAGGCCACAATTACAAAAACAAAGAAAATCTTAACAGATTAATAGTGAATAAGGAGATTAAATCAGTAAATAATAACTTCACAAATAAAACTAAAACAAATAAAGTATGACCATATATCTTCAGGAGCGAATGTTACTAAACATTTAAAGAAAAATTAATGCCAATCCTACTCAAGGTCATTCAAAAAACATTGTAAAGATAATATTTTCATTGTTGTATTATGCAATCAAGATTATTGTGCTACCATAGAAATTAGGAAAATAATAATTTCACAATAGCATCAAGAAAAATGAAATACTTAGGAATCAATCTAATGGAGGAAAGCTCTATACATTGAAGGTTATAGATGTTTGAAAAGGGAGATTGAAGAGAATATCAAAGAAAAGAAAGAAAAAAAATCATAGAATGCATTTGGAAGCAGAAAAGACCTAGAAGAGTGAAAGCAAATATGGGCAACAAAGGCACGGTTGGAAGCATCATAATCATCAAATTGAAATCATACAACAAAGCTATTGTGATAAAAAAGCATGCAGTCACAAAACCTCTGATGATCATTGGACTACAATAGAAGGTTCAGAAACAACTCCAAAAACACTCAGTTACCTTATCTTTGATAAAGGGGCCAAACACTTTCACTGCTAAGAAAAATAGCCCCTTTCATTAATGGTGCTGAAAAATGCTAAAATTGAAATGAATCAAAGATCTAAATGTTAAAACAAAAACACTTAATCTGATGGAAGATAAAGTAGGTAAAACTCTTGAAGTCATATGCATAGGCAAAGACTTTATGAACCAAACTCTAATCACATGAAATATATTACAAAGAAACAACTAAGATCTCATAATATTAAAGAATTTTTGTACAGCAAAAGAAACCACCAACAGCATGAAGAGACCACCAACAGAATGGGAAAAACATTTCACCAGTTATTCCTTAGACCAAGAACCAATATCGACATTATATAATATACTCAAAAAAGCCACATTCCCCCAAATTTAAAGACCTAATCTAAAAATGAGCACTTTAAATGAACAGACACCTCTCAGATGAGGAATTACAAACTGCAAGTAAGTAACTATATGAAAGAATATCAATATCACTAGTCATTTAAAAAATGCAAATTAAAACAACACTGAGATTTCATCTCACACCAGCAAGAATGGCTGTCATCAAGAAATCAATGAATAATAAATGCTGGTGGAGCTGCATGGGAAAAGGAACCCTTCTCCACTGTTGGTGAAACTGTAGATTGTTGCAACCACTGTAGAAATCAGTATGTAAATTCTTCAAAATCTGAAACTAGAAGTTCCATTTAACCCAGCTATTCCCCTTCTTGATATTTTTCTGAAAGAGTTAAAGTATCATACCATAGTCATATATGCACACCAATGTTTATAGAAGCATACAAAAACAGCCCAGATACCCATCAATGGAAGAATGCATAAAGAGAATATGGTTTTCACATATAAATCAGTATTATTCTGCCAAAAGAGGGATAAATTTGAGACATTTCTAAGTAAGTGGATGCATCTTGAGGCCATAATTTTAAGAGAAATAAATCAGACATGTGTTTAAATATTATATTGTTTCACTTGTATGAGAAACTGAAAGCAAAATTAAGAACCAAAATGGATGATAGACATTGGGAAGTAGGAAGAAAATATTCAAGTTTGAAGGTGAGGGTAGTAAGAGAAGAAAGAGAAAGAAAATCAAAGAGAATAGAAGAAATAATGGAAGCAAATCTTTTTTTGAAGGAATACAAAAGAGTAAAAAAAAAAAAAATTTAGAGGGGCCAGCGAGATAGCTCAGTGGTCTAAAGCACCTGCTTAGGCAAATTTACGCAAAGGTGCAGGGACTGCAATTTGACCCCAGCACCACATGCAACACCAGCCCTGCACACAGGATGGGCTGAGCCAGGCACAAAAAAAATTATTAGAAATGAAACAAAATACAAATCTTCAGTTAAGAAGGAGAAGAAAGGTTGAAAGGAGGGGAAAAGAGTGGGGAAACAGATACAAATTCCCTATGATGAATGTGATCTTTCTGTATACCAGAAGTGTGTCAATAAAATTACTTTTTGAACAAAGAAAAACAAAAGCAAAAATGTGATACATATATTAACAAAATGAAAAATAAAATTAGTATGATCTGAAAAGATGGAGAAAATGTGATAGACAAAATCCAGTATCATTTGATGAAGAAAATCTCAAAAAATTAGACAAAGAATATTCTATTATGCCACTCCACATAATAGTGTATGTAAGACAATCTTATAGCTAAAATTACAGCCATTAAATCTTGAAAGAATTTCCTCTAAGGTCATAAACAAGACAAGTGTACCTATTCATATTACTTTGGTCCATCACAATACTGGAAGTAATAATTAGAGAAATATAGGGCCAAAAACAAAAACAAAAAAACATCAACAGATGAATTGATAAAAAATATGGTATTTATATGCAATGAGCTACTACTACTCTGTATTTATAGGTAAATTGGTGGATTTGGAAACCATAATTTTAAGTGAAATAAATCAGACTCACAAGGTTAGACACTACATGGATTCCTTATATCAGAAACCCAAAGTATTAATAAAAAGCAAAATAAAAGATAGATAATAGGAAGTAGGGTGATCTTTTGCCAATGGGAACTGCAACAAGAGACTAAGAGGGAAGATGAAGGCAATGTAAAAAATGAATTGAAGTGAAAAATAGGAATAGAGCTTTTACAAATGGAAAGGGGACCAAGAGATGCAGGGAGGGGTGGAAGAGGTAGGAGATGAAAAAAAGAAGTTATGTGTTATGCATATAACTACCTATATATGTAGACTTGTTATGTAATACAGATGTAGACATGTACTAGCAAAAATAGATTTAACTCCCTTCAAACAGGAAATAGTATTCAAATTGAAGAGAAAAAACTAAAATTGCTTACAAATGACATGGTTTTGCATATAGAAAAATTTTAAAACACCACAAAGAATGTTAGAAATAAAATAATTTAGTAAATGTTCAAGTTGCAAAATTAATAAAGAAAATGCAGGGTTTTTTCTATGCTAACAGTGTAGGAAAAAAATCTCATTTTAATAACATCAGAAAGAATACATTACTTAAAAATAAATTTAACCAAGGATTTGTTTTTTTTTTAATGTATTAGTATAGGGTCTCACTATGCCACTAAGACTCATAGTGATCCTCCTGTTTTCAGTTTCCTGAGGTCTGGGATTACAGATGTGTGCCACCATGTCTGGTCTCCATGGCCCAGGGGCAGGGTCAGCATGGCATGTGTGCTAGGGATCCAACACTGGTGCCTGGACTTGCCTAAGCAGGCATTTAGTCTGCTGAACTATCTCACCAGTCCAAATTTCAAAATTATATACAATGAAAACTGTCAGTAAATAAAGACAAAATTGAAAACTGAAATAAAGGGAAAGGTATACCATGTTTTTCAGAAGAATAAATATTGTTAAAATGTCCCCACTACCCAAATTAATACATAGGTTCAGTGAAATCCCTATAGAAATTCAAGTTATGGGGGCCAGGGAGATAGCTCAGTAGAATAAGTGCTTGCCTAACAAGTGCAAAGTCCTAAATTCAATCACTGGTACCAGGAGAGAAAGAGGAGGAGAGAGAGGAGGGAGGGAGGGAGGGAGGGAGGGAGGGAGAGAGAGAGAGAGAGAGAGAGAGAGAGAGAGAGAGAGAAATTCCAGTTATAAATTTCCTAGAATTCATATGGAGCCACAGAAAGCTTTGAATAACTAAAGTAACATTGAGAAAGAAGAAAAATATCATGGTATAAGATTCCTTGATTTCAAACTACAGTCACACTTTATACAGCAATAGCTTGCTCAGTGACAGAGCACATCTACAATGGTGGGCCCAGATTATTATATCAACCTAGTGATGTTGTAGCCCTCTTGGCTTGTGTAAGTGCAGTCTATCTTGTTCACAACTGAGGAAATCATCAAACATCACATTTCTTAAAATGGTTCCCTACCAATCTCCACGCCTGGTGGCACATGAGTATAATCCTAGCATTTGGGAGAATGAGGCAGGAGAACCACTGAGAGTTTGAGATCAAACTAGGCTAGAAGTGAGTTCAAGACCAGCATGAACTATATAATAAGACCCTGTCTTTAAAAAAATGAATCCTCACCATAAAGTGATGAAATGGTTTGTAAATTATAAAGCTATGGCAATCAAAATACTGTGATAGTGGAACAAAAATCAGATATATACACCAATGGAACATAATCAAGACATTAGAAACAAACCATACATATCTACAGTCAATTTACATTTAGCTTGAATATGAAGAAAAAAGTGGCAAAAGGAATATGTTCATAAAATAGTATTAGAAAACTGAATATCCACATGTAAAGGAATGAAATTAAAACTTAGGTTACATTATTCAGAAAAATAGACAATAAATGAATTAAAGTATAAGCATAAGTCACAAAATCATAAAATTCTTAGACAAAAACATGGGGAAAAGCTCTTTGCTACTGGTCTTGGCAATGATTTTTTGGGATATAACACCAAAAACACAAGAAACAAAAGCAGAAAAGAAAGTATGTGATTATAACAAACTAAAACTCAGAACATCCAAGGAAACAATAAATGGAAAAGCAAATAGATGGAATTAGAGAAAATATTTGCAAATCAAATATCTGCTAAAGGGTTAATATCTAAAATAAATAAGGAATGCATACACATAGGTGGCAATTAAAATAATAACCAAAGAAATGGGGAAGGGGCCTAAACAAATATTTCACCAAAGAAGACACAAAAATGGCCATTAGGTACATAAATAGATAGTCAGCTTCACTAATTAGGTAAATGTAAATTAAAACCACTTGATACAGTATCATGTTATACCCATTAGGGTGACTATTATCAAAAAGACAAGGAATAACAAGTATTGGAGGGATATGGACAAAAGGGAATCATTATGTACTGTTATTAGAAATATAAACTGTGATAGTCTCTACAAAGAACAGAATGGAGGTTTCTCAAAACATTAAAAATAACTACCAGGGGCCGGGGAGATGGCTCAGTGGAATAAGCGCTTCCCTGGCAAGCGCAAGGGCCTGAGTTCAATCCCTGGTTCTGCCAAAAAAAAAAAAATAAATAACTACCATATAGTCCAGCAATCACACTTCTGGGTATATACTCAAGGGTAACAAAATCAGCTTCTCATAGAGATATCTGCAGTTCCATGTTCACTGCAGCATTATTCACAATAGTCAAGACATGGACAATTCAAATGATTGTTCATGGACATTTGGATAAAGAAATTCCAATTATACAACTAAAAAAAGAAGGTGATCATGTTCTTTGCAACAACACAGATAAAACTTGAATTTTTATGTAAAATAAGATATCATAGAAAACACAGTTTTTGTTCAGTATCCTTGAGGGATTGAGTCCCAGACCACCACAGATAAAATCTAAAGATGCTTGTCATGGTTAGGGACTTTTCAAGGGGAACAATACAACACACAACACAGGACACATGTTTTGTAAGATTATTTTCTAATGAATCACCCAAAGTACCATACTCCAAGAGTGCAGGAAATCTATCCACACACTAAAAACCAAAGAATCCAGCTGATGGCCTAGATCCTGAAACAGTGTCCTGCATGAGTCCAGCTGAAAACCTAGAGCCCATAACAATGCTTCCAAAAAATGCCTCCCATAAATCTAACAGAAGACCTAGAGCCCACTCATGCAAGCCTATTTCATGGATATGCATTGGGAATGCCCAAAGTTCAGTAGTGGAAGCTAGAAAGTCTGTTGCCAGTGAGATGAGAAATCTCTGACAGCAGGCTGAAGGATTTAAACAGGAGCCAGGAAGCCATGCTCAAAGTAAGAACCAGAGCTCCTCTGAAAAATACCACAACCATCCTCAACAACAGTGAGGTCCTCAGAGCTCCTCCAATGATGAGGAAAGCTGAGCTCCCATCAGGCTTACAAATGCAACAAGCTTCTTGAGGAGATGTAACAGTGTACCATTTTCCCCTCCAGATCAAGGAAGCAATGCTTAAGGTGAGGACCACAGCTCACTCAAAGTGAACCATAGCCATTGTCAGGGACAACAAAACCCCAAGCTCTTTCTTTGATGCCAACAACCAAGCTTGTCAGGAAAGCCAGCATGAAAATGTCCTCCAGCAGAATGCCCCAAGAGAACCAGCAGCTTCCAAGAGCTCCCCATTAGCTTCTCCAGAGAGCTTCCTTAACAGTCTTTCAACAGTTTCTCCAGTTCTGCCTCTTCTACGACTGGCAACAATCCTCAGGTAGGCCTCCCCCACCCAACACTATGGTAGTTCAGTTCAGCTGGGTTTAACAAGTTGACCACCATTTGGCAATCCACCACAATGGTCAAAATGGTATAGTATTTACTTACACACTGTGCACATTTTTCTGTATACTTTGAATCATCTCTGTATTACTTGTAAGACATAAGGTATTTGAAAAGGTTGTTATACCGTATTGTTCAGGGAATAATAACCAAAAATTAGGTACATGTTTAGTAAAAATGTATTTTTCCAAATATTACCAATTCATGATTTCTCAATTCAGATAAAGAGCACTTGTTTAAGTGTAGAATTCAAAATATTATTTTATTACATAGAAACAGAATTGAAGTATGGTTATCAGGGACCTCAGGTATGAAAAAATGGGAAGATCTTAGTCAAAAGTTGCAAATTTACTGTTATTAACTTCTGGATTCCTGATGTGCAGTACAGTTGCTATAGTTAGTAGTAGTGTATTAAATACCTGAAATTCTCTAAAAGAGTAGATCTTTAATTACTCTGATCACACACTTGTTTAGGAGATTATTTCTCAATGTTACATGTATATCAAATCATCACAATGTCATAAAAACATCATATAATATTACATGCACAACAGATGTACAGCTAGGCTAAGCTGGCTCTCATAGTCTTACCTAAAGTTTTTAAGAAAACAACCTTGGGAAAAGCTTGAAGATCTTATGAACCCCTATGAATCTGCCTCTTCAACACAATCATTTATAAGCATCGAATACACACAAATATGAGAACTTTTCAACCAGTACCACTACAATTAGGAGCTACATTAGGACATGATCTGCCTTCCAAGATATTACTAGCAATATTTTTAATAAGTGTTTGGCTTTGTCATAGATAAGATTACTCCATTTCTAGTCTGAACTATTTGTATTCTTTCTGTACAAAATTCATATACTAAATTCCATAGAAGTTCCTCAAGTCTTATATCAAATTCTGTGTCTTAGGATACATAATGTGATAAATGTAATTGAGACTCCCACAATGCAATGGATCAAAAAATAGAAGCTCGTATTTCCCATAAAATTCAGGCAAGTATTTCAAATGCTACTTTGGAAAGTTGATAGTATTAAGCACCTGAATGATGGAAATTTATAGCTCCTTTTCTCTTTTATGTTTAATTTTTATTAGCACGTGCTGTTTTTTATTGTTTATTGGTATAATTTATATATGCATAATGATCATACTCATCATAGGGAGCTGGTGTTTGTGTATGGTATAAGTTGTTTCCTCTTTTTTCTCAACCCTCTCCCTTCACTGTGACCCACTTCCCCTCACTTATACTTTTTCATCTGAGAAGTGTATATTATGCCACTTTTTGGATTGGACTTCTAAATTTTGGGGGGTACTGATTTTTTTCAAAGATCTGATTATTTTCAAAAATCTTTTATAAAGATTTGTTTCCATCTTATCCTTTGTCTTTTTTTCCTTTTCCTTTCCTTCATTTACCCCTTCCTACTTTCCTTTTCCCACTTCCTCTTCCCTAGTTGCTCTTTCCTTTTGAACAATTTCATCTCATTTCACAATATGTATTATACATTCTGAATCTTATTTATTATTTGAGTTTCTCACACCGGGAAACAATGTGATATTTACACACATGTGTCTGATTTATCACTTTAGAGTATAGTCTGAAGGTGTATCCATTTACCTAGACATGTCTCAATTTTATCCTTCTTTACAGCTGAGTAGTAATCCATTGCATACAAATTTCACATCATTTTTACTTATTTCTTGGTTGGTGGGGTGTTTCCAAGATTTCGTTATTACCAACTGCTACTACAAACCTAGGTGCACATATATATTGCTCTGGCATAACGCTTTTAATTTTTCTGGGCAGATAACCAGAAAGGGAATACCTGTGTCAAATGATACCTTTTATCCTAGTTTTCTGAAGAATCTCCACACTGATTTCCACAGTGGTGACACCAATCTCCCACCAAAAAGGGGGAAGGACTCCTTTATCCCCACAGCCTCTCCAGCATTTCTTATTGGTTGATTCTTGATGACATTCTTTCTGGAGTGAGATGTAATCTCAGTGCTGTTTTAATTTGCATCTTTTAAATGACCAATGCTTTTGAAGTTTTTTTCATACATTTATTTGTCATTTTTACTTCTTCATCTGAGAAGTGTGTACTCACCTCAGGTGACTATTTTTGGATTGGATCTTTAAATTTGGAGGGGGATCTAACTTTTTTCAGATCTTTACATGTTTTCTATATTAGACCTCTGTGGGATGACTAATTTTTTCCCATTCTACAGAATGTCTTTGTACTCTATTGATAATTTATTGTGTTATGAAAAAGCTTTTTAATAAGATGAGATCCCAACTGTAGATTCTTCATCTGTGCAATCCAAGTTTTGTTCATGAAATTTTTGCCTATACTTCCATCTTCAAGGGTTTTGCCTATTCTTTCAGCAGATATAGTATTTAGTATTTTTCTCTTAATATTTAGGTCCTTGGTCCATTTTAGTTTTCTTTAGTGCATGGTGATAGACATGTGTCCAATTTTAGTCTTCCATATGGGGAAAGCCAGTTTTTTTCAGCACCATTTATTAAAGAAGCTGTATTTCTTCCAGTGAATATGTTTAGCCCCTTTGTCCAAGATAAGGAGGCTGATTGTGATTGAATTTGTTACTGCATCTTCTAATCTGTTCCATTGATCCTCAAATCTGTTTTTCTGCCACTACCATGCTGATTTTGTCACAGTAGCTTTATAGTATAATTTCAAATTAGGAATTGTCATATCTCCTTCTTTGCCATTAACATGAATTAATTGCATATAATAATGGGGTCACGTGTGATATTTCAGTATGTCAAATCCAACCTCTTTATCCATTATTCCATATACTCCCTCAACATCTAATAATCACTATTCTATATTCAATTTGATTTTTTTTTACTTTCTACCTATGAAAGATCACATGTAATTCTTGTTTATCTGCGTCTTAATCCTTCTATTTAACATGATATCCTCCATCTCTGTCCATTTTCCTGAAAATAACAGGATTTTATTTTTTGTAGGATTGAATAATATCACATATTTATATACACTTATTATTAATGGGTATCTAAGTTTGTTCCACATCTCAATTATTGTTAATAGTGCTACAATAAACTTAGATATTCGGGAATCTCAACATTCTGATTTTCTTTCCTTTTGATATATGCCAAGAAATGGGATAGCTAGATCATATGATAGGCCTATTTTTAGTTATTTTGAGGAATATCTATACTGTTCTCCATAATAGCTATACTAATGCACAATCACATCAGCAATGTATGAAAGTTTTGTCCCCACATTTTTACTAGTATTTTTTGTAATAGCCATTCTAACTGGGGTGAGATGGTACCTCATTGGGTTTTTGTTGTTGTTGTTGTTTTTCTTTCTTTCTTTTTTTCACAGCTTTATCATTTATTCTGTAATAGCCTCTTAAATTTATAGGAAAGAAAGAGAAAGAGTACATTTACATAGTTACAGTCACAAGTTCTCTACTTCATTGCATGGATTTGTTTCATCTAATTTCATTTCCTTTCAGCCTGAAATTTTTCCTTTAGTATTTTTTCTATTTCTCCCATAATTTTATTGAGAAACAAATAGCAATGAGACAGCTATAAACCAAATTGGTAGGACAGTTTCAATAATTAAAACATTGCATACATTCTTCCTAGTGGTTATTAGCTATACAAGATGCAGACATGATATCCTATTTACAAACACTATTAGAACAAATCCCTCTATTCATTAAGAGAATGTAACTATATATCTATCCTAACC
>NW_004524777.1:2116070-2124464 GCF_000260255.1 Octodon degus
TGGGGCAGGTAGGGTGGAGTGGTGGGGGGTGGCCCGAGGGGGTGGGAGAGGGTCCGGCCCACGCTGCGCCTGGGCTGGGACTAGTCCCGCTGGTGCAGGGTAGCAGGAAGCTCTCCACACACTCACCGGACCTGGGCTAGGACTGGGTCTGGGGGTTCCCGGAAGTCGGCAGAAATTCCTACTCCTACTTGTTCTTATAATGTGTTAATATTCAGTTTGCTTTGGGTGATATTGCTGTTACTGATTTACTTGATATCTTTAGGGTTCCCTACTTGTTGCTATTAATAGGCTTTCCTCTATTTGTCAATTCCTGTATTAACTTTGTAACAATAACAATAATGCTGTTTGTTCCTGAAGAACTGGGTGGTGGGTCATTTACACTTAACCCCCCCATATTAACAGAGATGATCACATCTTGAGACAAAGGCAAAGGACTGCACATAGCTACATCCTGAATACATCACTGAAAACCAGACTAAAGAGAACTCCATACTAGCAACAAAATATTTGGACTACAGATATCCTTTACTTAATGACCTACCTCTTTAAAGATGATTCAGACATATGACTCATCTTGGTTTACTTTTGTACAGTTCTGTACATCTTGGTTATAGCACCTCAATGTCTTTCTTTTGCACAACACACTATATATAGTACTGTAACTTTTGTTGATTATACTGTATGGTACAGTATTGAAGTTTTATGTTCTATTATACATCACAGTACTGCATGTAAGAGTTATGCAAATAAAAGCAAAGTTACCAAGTTGGAGTTTCCTTTAACCATTCCTTTGTTCTGAATATTGTAATGCACATACTATGTACAATTCCTCATTTAGTGACCAATTCATTTAATGATCTAGTCACAGGAATGGAACTCTGTCATTAAAAAAGTAATGTCTGGATAAACAACTACTTCCTTAAACATAAAACAAAACAACATGCAACAGAAACATGAGAAAACAAGGCAACAAAATGTCTTTAAAAACTCCCCAATTCCCCAAAGCTGATCCATGGGGCATGACAAGGAGGAAAACAAAAGCCAAACAGGCAAATTATGTGAAAGGACAACAAAAGAGACTAAAACAATACATCAAAGAGATGCTTAGTAGATTCACTGAAAATATAAATAATCAGATAATGAAGATAATAAACAAAACAGAGAAGTTACCAAATATATTAATAAAAAGATAGCAGTGCTAAACAAGTTTATATAAACAGGTAAGACCAGTAGAGCAAATATTTATGAAGATGTTCCAATTACTAAATAATTATTAAGCTATTATTAAATAATATCCAGAATATTAAGCATTATTTTGAAAGTAAGGACAGCATGCATGGCCTATGTGAGGACAGAATATCAGAATTAGAAGATAGGAATGCTTTAAAATGTAACATACTCAGAGATACCTTAAAAACAAGAGAAAATGAAAAATGGTTTCAACAACTGCTACATAATGCAAAGAAGACTAATACAAAATTAATCAGGGTAAGTGAAAAATCAGAAGATGGCAAAAGGGCATAAAGTTGAGTTTACACAAATAAGAGCAGAAAAATTTGCAAATATTGAAAAGAATAAAACATATAACTAAGTGAGCTGAATACATTTCAAAATAGCCATGATCAAGAGAGAATTTCTCCATGTCACACCATAGTTAAAATATAACAAGTCACACAGGGACAGTATCTCAAAAGCTTTTAGAGAAAAGCATGAATCTCTTGTAAATGTAAATCCATGAAAACTACCGCAAACTTCTCAACACAAAACTTAAAGGCTAAGAGAGCTTTAGATGGAGTTTGAAGCCCTAAATTATAACAATTTTCAATGCTTACTTACATATATTCTTTCAAAATTAAAGGAGAAATATTTTCATGAAAAAGAACACCTCAAGAAATTTGTGACCAAAAGAACCCAGCACTACTCAAAGTTATAAAGACTATCCTAGAAACAACCAGTGAAGCCAACAAGGCCAACAAATGTAACAGAATGAATACACTAGGGCTGGGGAGATAGCTCAATAGAATAAGCACTTGTCTGCCAAGTGCAGGGTCTTGAGTTCAATGCCCAGGACTTAAAAAAAGAGAGAGAAAAGAAAAGAATGAATACACTAGAGTCTTAACCCAGGCCCAGTGAGTGTGTGGGAGAGCTTCTGGCTACCCTGAGCCTGCGGGACCTACTGGTCCCAGGCCAGGTGCAGCGCGGGTGAGATCTTCTTCCACCCCCTTGGGAGGCCCCTCAACACTCTGTAACACCTCCCCCACCCTGCCCACTGAGTAGGAATTTCCGCTGATTCCCAGGAAGACCCAGATCAACTCCTAGCCCAGGCCCAGTGAGAGTGTGGGAGAGCTTCTGGCTGCCCACCTCCAGCTGGACCTACTGGTCCCAGCCCAGATGCAGCGAGGGTGAAACCCTCTTTCTCCCTCTTGGGACCCCCCCCATCACTCCATAGTACCCCCCACAAACCGCACCCACACAGTACGAATTTCTGTCACTTCTGAGAACCCCCAGATCCAGTCCACGTCCAGGCCTGGAGTGTGTCAGAGAGCTGCCTCTCCTCCCTACTCCAACTTGTCCCCTCCAGACTCAGCTCAGGCCTGGCACACAGGCCTCAAATGAAACCCTTCAGCTGCAATCCCTGCAGAGAGCGTAGAAGATAGAGCCACCAAGCTAGTCCAGAAGCAGAACATCTTGCTAAAGGGGCACAGGTTCACCCCAAAGGGCAGCAACAGGAAGGAACTGAGCAGAGCAGCCAGACCCAAGTCACGCACAGCTAGATAAATCCAAACTTTGTAGAACTACACCTGGATTTCAGTAGGTGTTAAGACTATGACTGCAACAAAGATCTACAACAAAGGTCAGAAGACAGTGCTACACAAAATGACAATGAGAAGGAGCTAAATGCAATCTCAGACACCAAGCCCACCCATAACAAGTGCAGAGAACACTAACACAGAATATTTTGGGATTCACACAGCTGAAAACAATGAATCAATGGATTCTGAAAGAAACAGCTGCAGAAAGGTATAAAGGAACTCAGATTGGACATGAAAAAAGAAATCCCTGAATTAATAACATCTGCAGTAAAGAATCAAATGCACAAACATATGGAGGACACCCAATGCCCACCCAGAACAAGTGCCGAGGAAACTAGCTCAGCGCAAATATATGAATAAAGAGTGTTGATAGTAAATAAGCAGGAGAAGAAAGTCATAGAGGAACTCAGAGCAGAATTCTTTTCTACTAGCTCAGCTCAAATGTACGAATTAATAGCGTCGATAGTAAATAAGCAACAGCAGAAAGTTATGCAGGAACTCAGAGCACAATTCTCTTCTGAAATAAAATAAGAATTCTCAGAACTCATAGCATCTGAAGTAAAGAATCAACTACAGAAAAATAGGGAGGAAACCGAATATGAAAAATACACTGTAGTAAAAGAATTTATAATTGCTTCTAAAGAAGACATTGATAAAAAAAAAACTAGAGGAGATTAGAAAAATGACGGATTCCTTGAATGAGCAATACAGGAATGAAATAGATTGCATGAAGGAGAGTCAAAGAGATATAGATGAAATTAAAATCTCAATGACAAGCTTGCAAAACCGTTTAAGTGAAAGTGAAGACAGAGTTTCAGATCTTGAAGATGCTGGTGCAGCTAGTGAAAAGAAGAGAAAGGATCTCTTAAAAACAACTAAGATGCAGGAAAAAATAATTCCCCACCCGCAAGATGATGCAAAGATGAACAATGTGAGACTAATAGGCACCAATGAGAAAGAAGTACTCAATACAAATGACTTTAAAAAAATATGGGCAGAAGTAATAGCAGAAAAATTTCCAAATATGAGGAAACAATCTCATATTATGTAACTGAAGCATACAGAACGCCAAGTAAACTCAACCCAATGGAAAACAAATATAGTAGTCAAAATCCCTGAAAATTAGCTCAAGAATAATATACTGAAAGCCACTAGAGAAAAGAAACACACCACATTCAAAGAAAAACACATCAGAATTACAACCAATTTCTCTTCACAAACCATGAAAGCAAGAAGAGCATGGAGCAGAGTACTTAAAGTCCTCTATGACAACAAACTCCAGCACAGACTACTATAACCTGCAAAATTCTCTTTCAAGTTTCATGGAGAAGTGAAATACTTTCATGAGAAAGAACAGCTAAAGAATTTCATGATGACAAAGCCAACAGTACACAAGCCACTGAAAGATGTTCTAGAGAGGGACCAAAATGATCAGAACTCCATGAATGAGATCAGAAGCAACCAAATAAATAAGGCAAGCACTTAAACACAAGAGAAAAAGGAGTAAACGACAATAAGTAAATAACATGTCAAATGTAAGTCAACAAATCTCAATTTTAACCATCAATGTAAATGGACTCAATTCACCAATTAAGAGAAATAGGCTGGCACAGTGGATTAGGAAACAAAATCCAACAATATGCTGTGTAAAAGAAACACATTTAACTCATAGAGACATTCATAGGCTATAAGTGAAAGGATGGAAAACAATACTACATGCCCCAGCACCTCAGAAAAAAGCAGGGGGTAGAAATCCTATTCTCAGACAGTCTCAACTTCAAACCAAGAAGGATCAAGCAAAATAAAGAAGGTCACTATATACTGGTTAGGGGAAAAATCAAGAAGAGGTAACACTCATAAATATGTATGCACCAAATGCGGGAGCATCCAACTATATAAAGTAAATCTTATTGGACATGAAAAATCTAATATCCAATACCACTATCTTAATAGGAGACCTAAACACCCCCTTATCCCCAAAAGATAGGTCCACCAGACAAAAACTTAGCAAAGAAATAACAGAACTGAACCAGAGCTTGAAAAAAATGGACTTGGTGCACATATAGAGAGTGCTCCACCCAAACACAGCTAAATAGATTTTTTTCTCAGCTTCACATGGGTCATTTTTTAAATTAGACCACATACTGGTCCATAGGTCATGCTTAAGTATATGCAAGAAAACAGAAATGATCCTATGCATATTATCTGACCACAGTGCAATGTAACTGGAAATAGAAAATTAAACAAGAAATTCAACAATATCTACAATTCAATGAAAATTCAAGAACAACCTATTGGAATTTGTGGAATACGATGAAAGCAATTCTCAGGGGAAAATCTTAGCTGTAAACTCACATATTAGGAAAACAGAATGGGAACAAATAAATACCCAAATGTTGCACCTTTAGCAACTAGAAAATGAAGAGCAAATCTAACCCAGAGCCCAAAAATGGTAAGAAAACTTAAAGATTAGAGTAGAAATGAATTCAATTGAGACGAAGAAAACAATTCAAAGAATTAATGAAAAAAACACTGGTTCTTTGAAAGATTAAATATAATCAATAAGGCCCTAGCTAACCTCATCAAAAAGAGAAAAGAAAAAAATACAAATATAAAGACTAAGGAATGAAAAGGGTGTAATTACCACAGATCCAATGGAAATTCGGAAGATTATAAATAGCTACTTTGAGAATCTTTACTCTTAAAGAATAGAAGACACAGAAGAATGGACAGATTCCTAGAAAGGTACAAATTACCAAAATTGAATAGAAAACATGTAACCACTCTCAATAGCCCGATAACAGCCAAGAAAATACAAGATGTAATAAAAAAATCTACCAACAAAGAAAAGTCCAGGTCTGGATGGATTCAAAACTGAATACACCCAAGAAATTTACAGTAGATGTATTTCCCATATTCCTCAAACTGTTCAATGAAAATGAAAAGGAAGCAATCCTCCCAAAATCATTCCTGGAGGCAAGTATTATACTGATACAAAAACCAGGGACAAATGCAACAAAGAAAGAGAACTACAGGCCAATGTCCCTCAAGAACATAGAAGCCAAAATCCTCAATAAAATCCTAGCAAATAGAATACAGCAAATCATCAAGAAGATCATACACCATAACCAGGTACGATTCATCCCAGGGATGCAAGGATGGTTCAATATTCGAAAATCTATAAATGTAATATATTATACCAATAGAGCGAAAACTAAAAACCAGATGATCATCTCAACTGATGCAGAAAAGGCTATTGATAAACTCCAACACTCATTCATGTTCAAAGTCCTACAGAAAATTGGAGAAGATGACCTCAATTTCAATATGGTAAAAGCCTTTTATGAAAACCCAATGACTAACATAATTCTAAATGGGGAAAAACTGAAATCTTTTACTCTTAGATCTGGTACAAGACAAGGATGTCTGATATCCTAACTCCTATTCAATATAGTTCTGAAATCATTAGCTAGAGACATTAGACTAGAGAAAGAAATAAAAGAAATAAGAATAGGTAAAGAAGTTAAATTATCATTATGTGCAGATGACATGATACTTTACTTGGAAGAACTCTACCAAGGAAGCTACTAGAATTAATACAGAAATTAAGTAGCATAACAGGATATAAAGTCAATACCCAAAAGTCAATAGCATTCCTCTACACATTAACAAACACACTGAGAGAGAAATTAGAGAAACAATACCTTTTACAATAGCACTGAGGAAAAGGAAATACCTTGGAATTCATCTAACTAAAGAAGTCAAACAGCTTTTCAAGGAAAATTACAGTGCTCTCAAAAAAAAAAAAAAGATCATAGAGGATTTCAGGAAATGGAAAGATATTCCATGCTCCTGGATAGGAAGGACCAACACTTTGCAAATGGCCGCACTCCCAAAATTGCTGTACAGATTTAAGGGAACCCATATCAAAGTACCACAGCATACCTCAAGGACCTAGAGAAATCATTCCTAAAATTTTGTTTGGAATCAGGAAAGACCTAAAATAGCAAAGGCAATCCTGGGCAATAAAAGACAAGGCAGGAGGCATTACAATTCTTGTCTTGAAATTATACTACAAGACTACTGTGATAAAATCAGCATTGTACCAGCAACAAAATAGACTGGAGGATCAATGGAATAGATTAGCAGATGCTGAAGCCCCTACAAACATACTCAGTCACCTTATATTTGACAAAGGGGCCAGACATATTCACTGGAAGAAAGAGAGACTCTTTAACAAATTGAGCTGGAAAACTTTTTCAGCTGGAAAACTGGCTCTCTACATGTCGAAAACTAAAACTTGACCCAGGTCTATCACCATGCACTAAGCTAAAGTTAAAATGGATTAAAGATCAAAACTTTACAAAAGAAACACTAAATATCCTGGAAGAGAAAGTAAGAGGAACTCTTGAAGACATATGGGTAGGGAAAGAGTTTATGAACAAAAATCAAATCGCACGAGAAACAGCTGAAAGAATTAACAACTGGGACCTGCTCTTACTGAGAAGTATTTTCACTTCAAAAGAAATTACCAACAAAGTGAAAAGGCAACCCACAAATTTGGAAAAAATAATGACAAATAAGTACTCAGACAAAGGTCTGCCCTCTAGAATTTATAAAGAACTAAAAAACACTAGGGCCACAAAATTTTAAGTCCCAATCCAGAAATGATCATCGGATATGAACACACCCTTCTCAGAGGAAATCAGTATAGAGACTCCTTAGAAAACTAGGACTGGAAAACCCATTTAAACCAGCTATTCCTCTACTGGGAACTTTTCCAGAGGATCTGAAATCATCATATTATAGTGACATATGTGTGCCTATGTTTATAGCAGCACAATTTGTGATAGCCATGCTTGGAAACAATCAATATGCCCATCACTTGAGGAATGGATGAAAAAGATGTGGTATTTTTATACAATGGAGTATTATTGAGCTATAAAGAATGATAAACTTGAAGTCTTTATATTGAAGTGGATGCCACTTGAAGATATACTCATAAGTGAAATAAACCAGACACACATGTGTAAATATCATATACTGTCCCTAGCATAAGAACTCAAAAGAAGAAATACAAATAAAAATGTATAATACAACTAAAAGGAAAGCAAGAACTTGAGGAATAGACAATGAAAAAAAAGCAAGAAAAGCTAGGAAACATTACTGTGGCAAGCCATACAGTTATATTTAGAAGATGGGTAAGGCATTGATCCTGAGAATCCTCAGATGATTTTTGAATCTAGCAGTTAATTGGAATGATACTCACCCTGACTAACTATATGTACAGACACCTGTGAACTAAGCAACTTCAGTGAAGATGGCAATTTGTAATAGTAGGTTCATGCTTGCAGTGCCTGTCATTCTGGTCTTCTGAATACGGGCTGCTTGTCATGACATGCCAGTTGCTGCTGTGCTGTCTCTTGGGTAAATGATTGCTTAAAAAGTAAGGGGGTGTTGAATGAATGCAGGAGACAGGAAAAGGAGTGTTGCGGTACTGTCCTACTACTATGCTGTATATGATTAGATTTCTGGACTTATGTGTAAACATATAATGACTTTTCCCTATTTTTTAAAAATA
>NW_004524777.1:2124564-2130922 GCF_000260255.1 Octodon degus
CATATCAATACTTGATGAAAAATACCTGTTCCATGTTATGCCTAAGATGTTTGATATTCAGACAGATAGTGAAGTTGAACTTAACAGCCTAGGTTGTATGGTAATAACAATAAACATCTTTTCTGGAGGGTTAACAACTTAAGTTCGCAGAACAAAATTAGAGAGAAAAGAGGACTACAAGGAAAGCCAACATTTTGGCCCTATCCTTTCAAGGTCAGTTAAGACTCATGACATAGGAGAACTTGCACTGTAATGTCACATAACTCAGTAGTGAGCCAAATTTTCTGATCAAGGAGATTACAGGGCCAAAGAGCAAAGTGATCGATGATGTAGAGCGTGCCTAAGGAGAGTCACATGGAGAGAAAACATTCTCTCAGGCTTTCACAGAGAGCACACTGGCCAAGCAATGGTCGTGACTCATCCACATGGCTGACACTGACAAAGGTTCTACAATCTGAGGTACAGGATCTCAGGATAAATCCTGAGGAGACTTCACTGATCTTATCAGACACAAAAGCTACAACTCTTATTGTATAGGTCTTGCTTTACCTTGGTCTTAACAATCCAGCAGAAAAGTATAAAAATGAAGTATAAGAAGTAAAGCCATGTTGTTATGTTGAGCTGTAGGAGATGGTACCTCATTGTAATTTTGATTTACATTTCCATGATGATGAATGATTTTGAGCTTTTTCATATACACTATTTGTTGGCAAAAAATTGTGTTTTTTCCATTTGTATTTGTTCATTTCATAGGTTTCTATTTGAGCACTGGATCTTTTTGTGTGTGTACCTGGATCAGACTGCCCTGGGAGCAGGGCTGGCATGGCATGTGGTGCTGGGGATTGAACCATGGTCCCTGTGTGCTTGTCTATATTTGCCTAAGCAGACACTTTAGACTGCTGAGCTATTTCTCTGGTCCCAAGCATTGGCTCATTTTTAATTGAGCTACTTTTATTATTTTTTTTGTGGTACCAGGGATTGAACTCAGGACCCTGTGCTTGCCAGGCAAGTGCTTATTCTACTGAGCTATCTCCCCGGCCCAATTGAGCTACTTTTAAAGTTTTTCAAGTTCCTATGTATCTGCTTATGAATCAAATGAATAGTTGGAAAACATTTTCTCCCACTCCATAGATTTCATCACTAGTGCCCTTTGCTGAGCAAGTATTTAGTTTTATACAATTTCATTTGTCAGTTTTTGCTTCTAATTCCTGTGTTTTGATGGGTCATATCCAGAAAATCATATCTTATACCAATGTCTTAAAATGTTTCTCTTATATTTGCTTCTAGAAGTTTCACAATTATAGATCTTATATTTAGGTATTTAATTGATGTTGATTTTTCTGTACAGTAACATATATACCTTAAATATTAAAATTTTGCATGTAGATATCCAGTTTTCCTTATCATTTCTTGAAGAAATCATTCTTCCTCCAGTCCATGCTTTTAGTCTGTCAAAAATCAGTTGGTATGGATACATGGGTTTATTTCTAGGATATTTACAATGTTCCATTGTTTAATGCATCTGGTTTTACTACACTGTTTTTAAAGTTGTTATTTTTTAATCCGTAAAAATTCTTAGGTATTGAACTCACCTTCTTTCCTGAATTTCACCCATAAGGAGGATAAAAGAGGATAATCAGATCATTTTCCTTTAAAAGATGGTCAAATGGTCACCCAAATTGTTTTGGCACATAGTCTTTTGGCAAAATGGCAGAACTGTAAACATAGACATACAATCATCTGGAAATCAGGCTAGAAAAAGTAGTCTTCATTTTGTGCAGTAATGTGTCCAGTTTATATACTTTTTGTATTTTAGGGAAAGGACTACATGGTGTTCAGGATCTCACTACTGGATCAGACTCGTAGTGATCCGCCTGTTTACAGCCACCCAACAGCTGGGATTACAGGCATGCGTCACCACACCCAGTCTCAGTTGCTGTGTCAGTGCGCTGCGGGGGCAGGGCCGGCACAGCAGGCCTGTCAGGATCAAACCACTGTCCCCTGTGCCTGCTTGCAGCTGCTTTAATCTGCTGAGCTATTTGGCCAGCCCTCATGTGTCCAGTTTAAATGTAAGTGTTCTATTTAAAGAAAAAGGATACCAAATACATAAATGAAAAATAAAAATAAATTTTAAAAAAGGAAAAGGAAATAAGTGATTTTAAAGGATCGTTGACAAACTGTATAGTTAAAAAAAAATATCAGTATCCTGTCTGGTCTGTTCTATCAAAAGAAGTTTGTATTCCTGGGCAAAAGAGAAATTACCTGCAAAGAAATTACCTTATGGATTTTTGTAATCCTAAATTTTGAGGTCTTTGGAGTGGAGAAGGATTTTGTTAGGAAATGTGGGGGCAGTGTGGTGAGTGACATTTGTAAAGATACATAAAAGGAACAAGACAGAAAGCAGTTCTCCTAGGCAAAAGCAACAAAACTCTGATCACTGGTTGAGTCCTCATAAGAGAATGGTAGCGTAAGATACATTGGGAACATAGACCCTAGATGTAAGGATGCTCAGCTACAATACTGAGCCTGGAAAATGGTTCTGTGAGCTTTTAGCATGATGGGATGTTTCTACACATATTAGGAAACCATAAAACCTTCCTAGATTCTTGTGAGACTGTTGGGAAGACAAGGGATCCTTCCAACATTGAAAATGAATGTCCCATAATCCCACAGGAATTTGATTTGAAGAAAACATAAAAAGTCTCATGAAGCCAAATATGTGAGGTAAAATTGACATACACTTTAGAGAGATGAGAACCTCTGGACTGCAAGGGATCAGCAGAAATTTCCAAGGCCAGTGACTGTTTGTCTCAGGAAATTCAAAACAAAACAACTCTTGATGATCCAGTTACAAAGCCCAAACTAGGTCATTAAACAGACAAGAACAGTTGAAATTTCTTTTTACAGCCTCTCTCAATAGGTTCCTCCTGCATCCCACAGTACTCCAGGGGCAGAAGCCTGGTGACACAGCTGAGCAGGATCATCTGCTCTCCATTTCCACACAGCAAGAAGAACAAAGCAGAGCAAATTCTGAGGTGGAGCTCAGGCACATGGAAAGACTTGCTTTAAAGGCAGCACCCTAAATAGTAAGTGAGCAAGCCTCAGATGACCATGGTCTCTGGGCTCTGCTCTCACTTCAGTCCATCCACTGAAATAGCATCAATTTAAAGATACAAATTAGGCTATTTTATGCCCACAATAAAACCTCTTATGTCTCGCAATTGTTTATAAAGGCTACGTTCCCTAACATAAAATACAAAATTCATCTTCTGACCTCTGCCACTTCCCCAAAGTGTTCCCCAACATGGTTTGATATTTCTGGCTTCTATGCCTTTGTTTATTCTTTTTTTATACCCTCTGCATATTACTTGGATTTCTTTAACCATAAGCAACAAAAGTAAGCAACAGCATATTCTCAACATAGCAGCCAGAATGATCCTTTTACCATGTAAATCAATTCCATTTAACATGTAAATCAATCAATTGCACATTTCTCCAGTGGTAACCCTCCAGCAGACCTCCTTTTTATTGAAAGAAAAAGCCAAATGACTTCTCAATGCCTACGTGAGATTTTTCCTTTCCTATTCTTTCCCCGTTTCTCACTTTTGCTCCAGCCGCACTAGTCTCTGCTATTTCTCAAGCACATTAGACATGCTGTTGCCTTAAACCTTTTGCACAAACTGTTCCCTCTGCCTGGAAGCCTCTTCCTCCAGAAAACTACATGGTTGCCTTCCTTCCTTTCTTTTAAGATTTACTGAGATTTCATTTACTTAGTAAGGCCTAACCCAAAAATCTTGTTTAAATTGTGAATTGCCATTTTCCGAACACTTTCAATCCCCCATAACCTGCTCTATATTTGTTATTGAATGTATCACCTTGTAGCATTTATAAATCACTGATTAATTTAATTTATTGATTTTTGTTATTTATGCTACAATGACTACAATGTAAGTCATTTCAAAGCAAGGCCTTTTTGTTTTCTTTTGTTCATTAATACATCTTGAGCCTTTGGAATAGTGACTGAGAGATACCAACTACTCAATACATATTTGTTCAATTAATTATTGAAATAGATTCTATCTAACCTAAGTCAAAAGTTTATTTACTTGAACGATATGAGTTAGTGCACAAAAATGAAAAGGACATGTGCAAAGGGGACAAAACACAAAGGACAACCTTGCTATATCACAACCCATTCTCATAGTAACTAATCCAGTCCTGTAAAAAATAATGCAGTCCTTTGGCCAGCGAGACAGCTCAGCACATTAAGTGCCTACTTTGGCAAGCTCAGGGACAAGGTTTCAATCTCTGGTCCTGCCTACCATGCTGGCCCCGCTCCCAGGGCACTCTGAGCCAGTGACCGTGGTGGCACATGCCTGTAATGCCAGTGCTGGAGGCTGAAAACAGGAGGATCACTACAGGTCCAAGCTATGTAGTGAGACCCTGTACCAAACACATAAATGAAGAAAAAAAAAAGAACTAATGCAGTCCTACAGGAAATGAATTTATCACTCTTAATGAACTAGTCACCTCTTAAATGTGACATTCCTCAATATTGTTACATTGGGGACCAAGTTCTAGCATGAATATTGGAATGGACAAATGATCTTCAAATCAAAGAATGAATTTTAGGAACAATGCAGGGTAAGCACAGAATATATTTATTGTGGAAAAGAAAGCTTCTATCTGACAGAGAGACAGAAGGGGACCCAAGTGGGTTGCCCAGGAATCTGCATTTTGGGGGGATTTTTATAGAGCAAAATCATGAGGTGAGATGGGTCTAATGTGGAAAACATAGGAAATTGCACATGAGGTGGGACAAAATGGTCAACCTATGAGATTACAAGCATAATTGCTCAGGTAAAATTGATGAAATCCAGGACCAAATGGGGAAGTGAGTCACAAGTGAGGCAGTATAGGGAGCAGATGTGAATGCAGAAGAGTTGCTTATCCTGTAGGGCGTTGGATTAGTGACTTTGCCTGGCTTCCTCAAGGCGATTGTCTTTAAGGAGGTAAGAATTTGTTTGATCTTTTGTCTTGAGATCTGACCCACAACAGGAGTGCCTGTTTCTCCCACAGTTGCAAGGCATCTTTTCTTCTATACCAGCTCCTTCTGAGGGCCTAACCCTCTCTGACTTTCTATAATATTTCTATATAATTTAGCTGCCTAAAGCAACATTAACACAGAATTATCTTCAGAGTTTATATAGTTAATTGCCTATTTGATACATCCATTAAATATCTTGCAAATCTTAATATATTCCTAAATAAACTCTTGCTTACACTCTATCAATAACCCCTGAAAATTCCACTTATCTTCTGAATCTTAGTAAGTGGTATCCCTATCCATCATAAATAAATTTAGAATCTCTCTCTCTCTCTTTCTCTCTCTCTCTTTCTCTCTCTCTCTCTCTCCAGTAAAATATGGATCAGAATGTGTTAAAAGCATTAAGTGCTTAAAACCTTGCCTTGCTGCTTATATCCAGAAAAAGTTCTGAGGTCTAATTGCCTTCACTACCTACCAACTTGACCAAGGATACTTCTCTACATTGCCAGCTTGGGCAGACAGAGCAACCTCTACAATGAGGGGGCACCTTACAAACCTACAGAACTTACAGGCAAAGAAAACCATGACTTGCTGGCCTCCAAAACTGCAGATCCTGGATGAATATCACTCATTTAAAGACAGTAGGAAAAAGATTTTTTGTCTGCATTTTTAGATTCACTTTATTTTTAGTTTTGTGTTGCATTTTTTCCTCTTTCTTTTACTTTTTTTCTTCTCTTCATTATTCCTCTTAACTCTTTTATTATTTATTATCCATATCATTTTACCTAATTTTCTCTACGTTCTACTTCTCAATTTCTTTCTGCTGCCATTAATTTTATAAATATCCTTTTACCTCATAAGAATATCCTTTGTCTCAATTTACTCCTACTCATCATCAAAATTTTCTTGTTCTGCCACTCCCAATTCTGTAAGTCTTTAGTGAAATATCCTTTAAGTTTTGTTAGTGTTCAGATAGTTTACTTTATGTTACTACTGTTGAATTCTTTTCTATCTGTAGAGGTATAATTACCACATATAGTAGATATTTGCTATATATAAATATTTGATTTATCTTGAGTTAATAATATAGTAGTATAGTGTAATAGTATAATGTAAATGGTGGTACATTACTTGTTCTTTTTTTTTCTTTTTTATTTTTTTTCTACAGTTTTATTGATAAGCAGATAGCAATGAGACACTTTCAAATCAAATCAGAAGTACAGTTTCAACAAATAATACACTGCATATATTCTTCTTAGTGGTTAATTGCTGTACAAGATGCGGACTTGTGATCCTATTTACAAACACCAT
>NW_004524777.1:2131022-2132110 GCF_000260255.1 Octodon degus
GGCCCACGCTGCGCCTGTGCTGGGACTGGTCCCGCCGGCGCAGGGTAGCAGAAAACTCTCTGCACACTCACCGGACCTGGGCTAGGACTCGAAAAATAGTAGTTTTAATAGGTTAAATGGCAAGATACAAAATAATCCTCTCATACAATGTAGAGAAGTGGTAGGTAAGAACTATACTTCCAGTGTCTTATGGGAAAAAAGTTGGAAAACTAGAACTGAAAGGGAATACATTTAGGTTAAAAAGTGTTCCTCAGGAAACATTCAGGGCAGATGAAACATAATTTTGAAATATTAAGCCAATTTCCATTAAAGGCATGAAATAATAACTCTAAAACACAGATAAATCTTAATAGTGAAAGATTGAAATCATGCAAAATAACATCAAAAAGAATACCACCAGGGCCGATGAGATAGCTCAGTGGACTAAGCACCTGTTTAGGCAAGCTCAGGGACCAGAATTTGATCCCCAGCACCACATGCCATGCTGGCCCTGCCCCCAGGCACACTAAACTGGTAACCAAGACTGGGCATGGTGACACATGCCTGTAATCCCAGCACTGGGGAGGCAGAAAACAGGACGATCACTATGAGTCTGAGCTGCGTAGTGAGATCCGGTACCAAATACATTTTTTAGAAAAAGAATTCTACTATAGCAACTGTCACCATTCCTACTTGATATTATTCTGAAGGTACTAGGCAATGACATAAGAAAAGAAAGCAAAATAAGAAATACAAATATTGAAAAAGAAAAACATACGTTCTAAGCATAACAACTAGCTTAAATTTCTAACAGTAGTCACAAAATACAAATTTTAGTAGCTCTTACAAGCCACTCATCAACTAAAAATGTTAATCCTGTGATGGCTATAGTACATAATATCTTATTACATATTTTATGAGTAGCTAAAAGAAAGGATCTTGATGGCTACAAAAACAAATCAATAGAGAGATAATAATTTTAATTATTTTGATTTGGTCAATGTATATTGTATATATGTGTTTAGGTATCAGTATTACACTGTACTGCATAATATGTACAATTAAACATGTTAATTTAATTTTTTAAAGTTTAAGAAGAGAGAAATTAT
>NW_004524777.1:2133365-2136050 GCF_000260255.1 Octodon degus
TGTAGGGTCTTAAAGTTCAACATATCAATACTTGATGAAAAATTCCTGTTCCTTGTTATGCCTAAGATGTGTGATATTCAGACAGATAGTGAAGATAAGCTTAACAGCCTAGGTTGTATCGTTATAACAATAAGCTTCTCTTCTGGAGAGTTAACAACCTAAGTTTGCAAACCAAAATTAGAGAAAAAGGAGGTTAGCAAGGAAAGCCAACATTTTGGTCCTAGCCTTCTGAGGTCAATTAAGACTCAAGACATGAGAATTTCTACTGTAACGTCATGTAACTCAGTTGTGTCTGAAATTTTCTGATCAAGGAGATTATAGGGCCAAAGAGCAAAGTGATTGATGGTGTAGAGTGTGCCTAAGGAGAGTCACATGGAGAGAAAACATTCTCTCAGGCTTTCACAGAATGCACATTGGCCAAGCGATGGCTGTGACTCATCCACATGGCTGACACTGACAAAGTATCTACAATCTGAGATACAGGATCTCAGTATAAATCCTGAGGGGATTTCACTGAACTTATCAGATCTAAAAGCTAAAACTCTTGTTTCATAGGTCTTGCTTTATCTTGGTCTTAACCATCCAGCGGAGAAGTATAAAAATGAAGTATAAGAATTAAAGCCATGGTGTTATGTTGATCTGTAGGGGACTCAGGTCAATAATTTCTGACACTGCCAGTCAAGTGGAAGACTCAGTACTATTATGGACTACTGGACTCTTTTAGAATATTTTGCTGTGTTAACATACCTATAATATTCAAATAACAGAACTAAACAAAAAAGGGATACAGATGAATGTCCATTTTGTATCTGTGTATTCAAAATGGTTAGTTACATTCTCTTAATGAATAGAGGGATTTGTTCTAATAGTGTTTGTACATAGGATATCATGTCTGCATCTTGTACAGCAAATAACCACTAGGAAGAGAGTATGCAATGTGTTGATTATTGAAACTGTCCTACCAATTTGATTTGAAACTGTCTCATTGCTATTTTTTTCTCAATAAAATTATGGAAAATAAATTTAAAAAGGAAAAACAATATTAGTATAAACCTTTCTTTTCACTGAACTAAGGGAAAGTAGCTATATATCTATCTTATCTTGTATGTACATATATATTTTTTCACTACAATATGGTCCTTTATTTATATCCCCAGTTTTTGTTTTGTTTTGTCAGAGATAGGTGTTCCATTGCTGTTAGGGAAGCTGTATTTAGAGAAGTCTTTAAAGGACCTTTTCATACTTGATGCCAGTCCAAAGATTTTAGGCATTTGAATTCAGCAAAATAACCCAATATAGTCCAATAGTCCATAATAATAGTGGGTCATCAGCAGAACTGGCAATTGTCTGAAGTTTTTTACTTGAGCCTTTTATAACTCAGCATATTAATATAACTTTACTTTCTATACCTCATGGTTATACTTTTCTGCTGGATGGTTAAGACCAGGTTATAGGCTGGGGATATGGCTCTGTGGAATAAGCACTTCCCTGGCAAGTGCAAGGGCCTGAGTTCAATCCTTGGTTCCACCAAAACAAAGAAAAAAACAAGCTAAAGTAAGACGTATATAACTAAAAATGTAACTTTTGCTATCGGATAAGGTCAGTCAAATCTCCTCAGGATTTACCCTGAAACATGTTCAGCATCTTGTAGATCTTTTGTCAGTGTCAGCTATCTGGATGAGTTGCTGCCATTGCTTGACCAATTTGCTCTCTGTGGAAGCCTGAGAGAAGTTTTCTCTCTAGATGACCCTCCTTAGGCACACTGTGCATCATTGATCATTTTCCTCTTTGGTCCCATAATCTCCCTGATCAGAAAATTTGGGACACCACTTTGTTACAGGATGTCACAGTAGAGGTTCTTTTATATCCTGAGTCCTCCTTGACCTTGAAAATCTACAGCCAAAATATTTACTATTCTCATAGCCCCTCTATTTCTCTAATTTTTGGTCTGTAAATTTTAGTTGTTTAACCTCCAGAAGTGAAGCTTACTGATATTATTATCAGCAGTTAAAATTAACATCACTATCTGTCTGAATATCACATACCTTAGACATAGATGAATCTCCATTTCTTTCATGTGAGAAACCCAAAGTGTAATTAAAGGACAAAAATAACACATGAACAATAAAAACTATGGAGATCTTTTGCACATAAGAAAGTGAACAAGAGATGGAGGGAGGAAGAAAGAAAGGGTAAGGAAAAAGGAATTGAGATCTGTTAAATAGGTGTACCAACTTCACACAGCAAATATAATCATTATATAATGCAAATATGTAGTATAAAAACAGAAAAATTTATCTGCAATAATTATTTTCCTCTGTGTTACAAATGAGCAAAAAATTAATATTAAGTAATTTGTTTAAAATCACACATTAATAATTGATTTAGCCATAATTTGAAGTGAAGCAGTTCAATTCTACCTGCTGCTTTTACCATACTGGTGCTTATGAATACAAAAACACTAATAACATACAAATCAAGCAGTGGATTAAGAGAAACACATCATAAAACTTTTATCTAATCAGTACAAGTACAGAACTAGAAAAATAGTAGTTTTTTTATTTTATTTTATTTTTTTTCAAAGTTTTATTGACAAACAGATAGCAATGAGACAGTTTCAAATCAAATCGGGAGGACAGTTTCAACAAATAATACACTGCATATATTCTTCTTAGTGGTTAATTG
>NW_004524777.1:2143615-2162625 GCF_000260255.1 Octodon degus
TTCATGAATAGAAAACTAAATATCATAAAATTATTCTATATTCATTAAATCATCCTTTTATTATTTCAAATCATTTTGTGCTATATGTATTTGGCCTCATTGCTCTGAAAACCTGGCTATACAAACACAGAAGCCTGAAACATGACCCCTATACCTCAACCCTGAGCAAAAATCAACTCAGATTAATAGGTCATACCGCTAAATGAATGTGTGACCTGACATTAGGAAAGAACTAGAATACAACATAATGGAAACATTTCAAGACATTGGCATAGGACAGTGTTAGAAAATCTTTTAAATTTTTCTAAGATTCTAACATCCTGCTGAGACATGCATGCCATTGGCTTGTCACCACTTGTATAGGAAATGATTATTGGTATAGGACCCCAGAAGCACAAGAAAAGGTAAAAATTAATAAATGTGATTAATCAAACTGTAATGCTTTTGCACATCAATGAAAGCAATCTACACCATGAAAAGACAACCTAAAGAACTAGAGGAGAATAAATTGTGAATTAGACTTCTGACAAGAGGTTAATATTCAGAATATATAAGCAACTCAATTCAATCACACACACACACACACACACACACACACACACACACACACACATGGTCTGATATTAAGTGGGAAAACATATATAGGTTCATGAATGTGAATATATATGAAAGTAAAACTAAAAACAGGAAACCATAAATTAGTTATTATAGCTGATTCAAGGTACAAAAGGAGTAAAACAAGAATGAAGATACAGGAGAAGGCAACTGTAATTTTACTTGAAATAAAGTACTTTAAGTACATTAATTATTTGAAAAGATCTAACAGTTGGTGATGGGGGAGCTCCTGGGGCTATGAAATTCAGTGATAAAGAGACTAGAAATAGGATTTACTCAGAGACCCTGACAGCATCATGGAGATCTGCCCACAGACAGTAGGGAGTCACAGATTAGAGTGGGGGTGGGGATCAGGAAGGCTATTAGGAGGTGGGCCGGGATATAAAGAGCTGTGCTTTCAATATCTGTGACCCTTTCCAAACTATACACTGAACACATTTCACATTTCAGAGACTTCAAGTTAGTCACTAAAAATAAAATGGATGTCTGCTCACATCTGCCAACAATTAGAAGAGATATTGGCCCTGACTATAGTTGTGCCTCTGATGAGAAAAGATGTTGGCTGGGACTCTAAATCTCTAATTCCTTGACCAGCTGCAGACCATCATGCTAAGTCCTCAAAGAACATACTGCACAGAGGACAGACAAACACTCCAGGCCAACACACACATTTTATTCCACGTTAGGAGTCTAAACTCAAATCCTGAGTTGCTTCTCATCCCCAAAATAGGGCTGGTTCAGATTGCTATGTCAGGGACCAGTCACAAGACTAAACACCTTGCTCTATGGTCTGCTATGACAGAGATTCCTTGGAATCTTAGATTACAGCCCTGTAGAGTTTATTGCTCCAATCGCGAAAACAGTTTCTGAAGACTGAGCATTAGAAAAAAGTTCTGCATTCCAATTATGTACCATTGAGTTCCTCAGTTCCTGATTTGTGTCTTAGATGCCTCTATTTTCCTTCATCTCTGTGACATAAAAGGAACCAATAGGGAAAAAAACTTTAGGTTCCTCCAAGGGGCTACAGAATGACATTACTCTTTATATAATGTGGAACTCCTATAGGACAAGGAATTTCAGGACTATTTTATTTGAGTATTTAACCATTGTTTTAGACTTCTTTTATTTTTAATACAATCACATTAAAAGTACAAACAAACAATAGTATTTGCAGAGCACGTAGTCTGTACCAAAATCTTCAGAAATTCAACATTTTGGGAATGAGCTGAGAATATTCCAGACAAGAATATATAAGACCATAGCAGCAATAGGCATTTCCTCCCTCCCAGAAAAAGGTTAACAGAGCAAATGTGAGACAATGAGCTTCAGTGGAAGCCCAATGCATATTGGATCTAAAGGGAATCATTAGGTTAAACATTGCATTAGTAGGGAAGAAAAGAGGATGCTAGTAGACAGTAATCATTTTCAGAATCAACTGAAACCCAGTTTTCTTTCCACAAGAGAAAGAATTGGATCCAGCTTCTTATAAGAGGGTTAAAAGGAGCTGAGCCAAAATTTTGGCCCACCAGGCAGTTGATAGAACCTTACGTGCTCCACAGTTTGTCCTAGTAGGTGAGGGTTTAAGAAGCTAACAACTTATGCCTCCTAGTCAGCCAACATGCAATAAAACAACTTTAGTGCAAAATCAACAGATATTAGCAGTTCTTAATTCAAAAATACTGTAGAAAAGGTAAGATAATGCCAGCCAACACTAAATAATATCTAGGAATAAATCTAAAAATATATGTGTAAGACTACTATGCAACAAAAACCTATGAAATATTATTAAGGATATTTTAAAAATCTGATGTTGGAAGATATGCCATTGACACAGACAGTATGACTCAGTATAAATGTGATGACCATTCTGTCCCAATTGCTCTATAAATTTGAAGAAACCTCAGTAAATCTAATGTTTCATTTAAACAGAAATTAACGAGCTCATTTTTAATTTATTTGGAAGAAAAAATCCAAAATATAGCCAAAATATTTTTTGGAAATAATAATAATAAAGATTTGCCATAGAAGATATCAAAGCATGAAGCTGTAACTATTTAAATTACATAACTGGAACAAACATTTAAAAATTAGTGGGCAGAATAGAGAGGAGACCAGGAATGGACTCTAAATCTACAGATACAAATATATACATAAATGTGAAATGATATATAAGAAAGATGATATTTCATACTAATGTGGATGTATGGTCAAATTTAATACTTAAGATTGGGAACAACTGGCTATCCTTTTTGAAAAAGACAGATCACTATCTGACACTACTAACAAAAAGTAAATTTTACATTATTTAAACAGCATAATATTAAAATGTAATTACAAAATACTTTATAAGCAACTATTTATGTATTTATAGTATGTCTTAGATATAAGCCACAGAATGTTAAAGTGTAAAGGAAGAGATTTATGAATCTGACACTAAAATGGAAAGCTTTTAAAGTAAAATCTACACAAGCAAAATGAAACATCAGACAGACTTGGAGAAAATACTTTTAAAAAATTAGTATCTGGGCTAGAAATATAACCCAAAAAGAAAAACAGTTTAGTTAGGAAATGGAGAAAAGAGATATGAAATTCACAGAATAGGAAACCTAATTGGCCAATAAATGTAAGAAATGATGCTCAAAGATTTAACAGCTGTTCTAAAGTCCTTGCCTAATAATTCCAACATCTGAATCATGTTAGAATTGCCATTTTAAATCCTGAGAGTGGTTTACATTTTCCTGAGTCTTTATATGTAAAATAATATGGAATTATTCTTGGAAATGGTAAATACTCTGTGTAGAAACAGTGAATTCTCATATTTTTTTTCATAAAAGTGCTGATACTTTTGCTTTGGCAGCAAACTCACTTGGATAAACTCTAATTTTAAGCTCTATTGTGCCTGCAGTCAGATTTAACTGCTCAGTTCAAACTCTTCCACATACAGTTCAACCAGTGACTTACTTTTTACATCCATTGCTCTGATTGTGAATTTCTCCATTTTGGGTTCCCCCTCTGTCTCTGGCAAAAACACCCTATTTAGTCATCATGAGCTCCTTTTTCAGTTGTTCTAGTAAAACATACACTAAGATTTCAAAAACTTTTTCTATCTCATGTGTGCCACAACTGTGGCTTCCCACAGAGTAAAGCAAAAAACTAGGAAATCTATCCCCATACAGGAAGTAGTACAGTAAGTTGAAAATATAATAAAAGCCTTTTAATAAATGAATAATATATCTGTGGTCACATAATTATTACATAGTTAAGTCTGCCCTCAAGATAGGTTACTTTTTTCACTAATTTTTCAGCATCATATTGTCCCTTTAGTGATAAAAGCTGAAAAAGCAAATAAGATACTATAAATGTATGTTAATTCTGAAAATAATGTCATGTTAGCCTTCCAAAGTTTTTCTTCCTTTTCAAAATTGTTTTAATGATTTGAAGTCTTGGATTTTTGTGTCAGTTTTAGAAAAGCCTGCCAAATAAAAGAAAACTGAAATTTTCCTTAAAGTAGACTATTAGATCAATCTTTAAGAATTGTTATCTTCAAATGTTTCACCTTAAAATGTTTCTTGAAACCTTCAATTTTTCAGTAAATGTTTTCTGTCTTTCTATATGTAGGTCTTATAAATTGTATGGTGAAATTTATCACTATTTTATATTTCAATATTCTTGCAAGTGATGTAGGGGATTTTTTTTGTTTGTCACCATAAAGTGGAAGTACAATTGCTTTTCAATAAATACTGAAAAAATTAAAAGTAAGAAAGATTGATTTTCAAAGAATACTCACAAAGCACTCTATATGCTATTGCTACTTAAATGACCCTCACAGTGAATTTTCATGATATTTCTACTTTGAAAGAATTTTTCCAGTGTCTTCTCAGGTGATTCTGGGCAGTGTCTACCACTGAGTACCCTTAGATAATCAATTCCATCCTGAGAGATTGCTTTGTAGATTCATGAACACAATTGTACCAGATTCCCTGGGGATGAATTGCTCAGAAAATCTGATTTATACCCACTGCACCACTGGAGGCAAACTAATAAACCAGAGTCTATTTATTAATTTTCAAGGAGCAATATAACTCCTGAGCAGACTGAGAACTCGTGCCAGTTTTATTCTCCTCTCAGGAAGGGAACACACTTGGGAATGTAAACCGAGATCAAAATACCTTGAGTGGATATAGTCATAGAAAAGAAATAAAATTTTTTGGAGAAAAATGTTCATCAAGTACTAAAGTTGTTATCTTCTGCTCTTATCAGCCACTTCTAGGTGAAGTCATGAATTTTGTCTGCTATTGTCTTAGTTACTTTTCTCATTGCTGAGACAAAATACCTGACACCCACAAATTAAAGGAGGAAAAGTGTATTTTGGCTCACATTCTGCAGTGGTTTCAGTCCATATTTGGATGGTTCCAAGACAGTGTGGCATGGCAGAGGAGGATCACAGAGAAGAAACAGGCAATGGCACATTAGGTGGAAAGCAGCAAGCAGTGAGCTTGCCTTCCATCTGTTGCTTTATATTCCATCCAGTCTACACGCTTACTGGTTGGTGCCACCCACACCCAGGAGAGGCTTTCCCATTATCCAACTCAGAACTATGCTAAACCAACCAGTGGAGTAATTTAGTTATCATATATCCTTAATCCATCTTCACATACCCTAGATCAAGTCACCTCTAAAAAGGCTTACAAATGAGTATATGAGGTTTTGGGGGAATACCTAGATATAAACTATAACAGACTCACCCAATTTGGACACTGTAAAGAAAATTTTAATTCAGAAGCAAGTTGAGATATGAGATTGGTATTGTTCTGATGGTTTTTAACCATCAGGTATTGATTCTGAGATTTTGCTCTGATGGATCCCTATTCTCTTTATGTCAATCCCCCAGGGGTACTAAGAACCTCACCTAAGCTAAGATGATGTAACTAGCTAGATGATGTAATCTGACTGCAATGTGGGCTTTCCCTGCTGGCAACAATTCCTTTGTCAGTGGAACTTACACAAATTATGCTACAGGTTTATTGCATCATTTATTCATTGTCATCCATTATCACCATCACCATCATCACCATCATCATCATCATCATCATCATCATCAAAATAATCATCATCATCATTCAATCTAGTAAATCTGTAAAGTGACATTTCCTTACATAATCTCACACTATTCTTCTGATAGTTTGTAGGATAAGAAAAGCATATATAATTACTTCCAGTAAGTAGGTGAGAAATCTGGAGTCCAGAGAAGCTATTTACTCAGATATATGTAGGTGTTTGGCAATGAAAACAGAACTGGTACACATATCTCTTATTTCCATTATCAAATTCTTTTCCCTATAATAGTGTTTTTACTCAAGATGTGTTCTGTAATACTGATTTGTAAGCTCCAATATAGATTTATTTTATCATGATCTCCAAGAGGGGAGATTTAAATGAGCAATTCAAGGTCTTCCCAGGTTTTTCTATTAAACACACAAAATAGAGACTATATAAACTGTCTTGACTACCTGTCAGGTTTATCTACTTAGTGCCTCTTTTCTCCAGAACAACATTAAATACATCCTGGAAACATGTTGCTTCCTTCTGCTTTGAGCAATAATCACAGAATACCACAGACTGGATAATGTATAATGAACAGAAATTTATTGACTTATTGGTAAGTCTAAGACCAGTGGTCCAGCATTTGGCAAGAGTTCACTTTATGCATCATCCCATAAGTGGAACAAAAAGAGGAAGGAGTAGAGAGGACAGAAGAGAAAGAAAAGAGAAGAGGAAAAAGACAGAGACAGAGACAGAGACAGAGACAGAGGAGAAGGAGAAAGAAGAGAGAGAGAGAGACAGAGAGAGACAGAAAGAGACAGAGAGAGACAGAGAGAGACAGAGAGAAACAGACAGAGAGACAGACAGAGAGACAGAGAGAGAGAGAGACAGACAGACGGACAGACAGACAGACAGACCTTGGACTCATTCTTTTATAACTAACCCACTCTTGTAATAACATTAATTCAGTTAATAAGACAGCAGAATCCTCATGACTTAATCACCTCTCATCAAGCTCCCTACCCTCCAATATGGTTGCATTAGGGATTAAGTTTCCAACTCAGAGATTTCTGGGAAATATATTTAAAACCATATCACATGTTCATAAAATCCTAGGTTTTGATAATTACAGATTTTCTTTAGCCATAGTTTCTTGGAATTTTTCTTCCTGGTATTCCACTTCTAGGAATCTCCAACCTTTGTAATTCCTTTCAACTGCTTTTTACATGAGTTTCAAGTAACTCAATTTGAATCACTTTTGCCCTATTTGAAAGTGATTCTTTTCTTCTAATATGTTAGGTATTGTAGCAAGTAGTATTATGTCACCCAAGGTCTTAGATTCCATACTCATCTAGGGAAATTTCCATTATGTGCTATGGGTATCCAAAAGGAATGCAAAACTAGAATCACTGTATCCTTTTAAGAAGAATTTTTACATCAGTAGTGGTAAATAATGCTTAATGTGTCTTTTAAGCCTGGGTATTTCTGCTTTACATCTTATTCTTTAAAGAAGCATATATTTATCTATGTGGGGAATCAATTACTATGCTTACCCTGTTTTAAAGGAAAAAAAGTAGGAAATAGTAGAGGGCCTATGAGAAAAAAAAGACCCCTTAAATCTTCCTAGTAGAATGAAAACTATAGTCTCTTTGGCTTTGTGAGGCATAGCTAAACATAGCGCACCAGCATTAGAGTTCACTATTGATGTTTGATCCTCAAATTTTCCTTTTCACAGGAATTTTTTCTCACACAGTTCACTATACATATATTTTTCTCCAGGATCTCTCAAGGTGACTGTGATCAGAATTTTAGGATCTTATATTTTGTCTCTTATTCTCATCTCTTCTTATCTTCTCCCTCATATTCTCACCCTTACCCATCACAATCCTGGCACATTAACAGAGTCCTATTTTTGAATAAAAGTTCTTGGCTCCTTCCTGAGGTCATCCCCAAGTATGAGAATCCTATCTCTTATTTCCTACTCCATGTCAAAGCTGTCATATCCTTCTCAAACTCCTAAAAATAAATTTCGCTTAACATTGACATATCTCTACTTTCTGTAACTAAAAGGAGAAACAAGCTAAAGTTTACATTAATAAGGAGTAGTCAAATCATGAAGTGACAAAGAGAATTGACTATGTCACTCTAGATCTGTGACATTACTTAAATCACTTAACTTTTCTGAATCTTACCTTCATTATATTTGCTATAATTTCCTTTAGTTACTTTTTAAAACATATTTATTTTTGACTGTAATATAAAAATTGCACATATTCATGGGGTTATATCTAGAAACCAGAAGGTAATCCCCTTACTCTCCCAATAAGATCAACCTTGGTTGTTCCCATCTTATACATATATGAAAAAATAATCCAAGATAACCATTTCTACTTCTATTTATAATGATTCTTCTGGATAGTATGTATTTGTAGATATAGATGCTGGGACTTCAGCCAGAGAAGCCCTTTGGCATGTGGGAAAGATAGTACAGAGAGGATCTAGAATACAAAGAGGCTACCAAGAGCATTACAAATGAAGACAGGGACAGTAAAGCAAAGCACTAGCTTGCAAATAAAGCTTGCAATAAAGAACTATAAAGACTTATATGTGCAAAGGGCTTCTCTGGAGGAGAGAAGCAAAGAAGAGGAACAGTTACCATACTAAAAACTGTGAGGATGTAGATTTATTAAGGGCCAGATTAGAAGACACAATGGAGGAGAGAAAAGCAAGCCAATATTCTAGGACCTGTATCAGAAAAGTGTAAGTGACTTAAAAAAGAGGTAAGGGGGCTGGTGAGATAGCTCAGTGGACTAAGTGCCTGCTTAGGCAAGCACAGGAACTGGGGTTTGATCCCTGGTACCACAGGCCATGCCAACTCCACCCCTGAGGGCCACCAAGATTGGGTGTGGTGGTACATGCCTGTAATCCCAGTGCTAGGGAGGCTGAAAACAAGAGGGTCACTATGACTCTGAACTGTGTAGAGGCACTCTGTACCAAATACATTTTTTTAAAGAAGAAAGTAAAAGGGGTAAGGGCCAAAGGAACTCAAAGTGATCCAGATAACACCTTGTGTACTACCTACCTACATGTGGAAAACAGAACAACAAAGAAAACATATTCACTATTCTATTTGTCCAGAAACTATATATTAAGCATAGCTGTGCATATTTATGTGGGAAAACTGTTATTAGGTAGAGTAGAAATCAGCAGTGTTTTACAGGTCCTTATTGTTGCAGTCAATGAATTGGCCAGGACAACTGATAAATGTGAAAGATTATTGTCTATTTTAGCTCAGAAATAAGAAGAAAAAGAAAAGGAAAAGGGAAAGGGAAAGGAAAAGAAGTGCTAAAGAGAAAAAGGTGGTTTAAAGGAAAAATAGAAAGAAATGCCTATAAGCAAAATGACTACTTTTTAGTGATATCTCACAGGTATAGCTGGCTTTTCACCTTTGAGTCTGTCCAATGATCTCTGCTTATTATAGAAGAAAGGTTGCAGCCTGTTTGGTCTAGCATTTAGTTTTTTAACTCTGTACTGTAATATTCTTTATGTCCATCAGAAAGTTTAGATGTTGACATATAAAGAAGACCATTTGACCACAGCAAATTTGTCACCTTCGCTAAAGTGGTACAATAAGAAAAAGCACCAAACACAGATTGGAAAAAGACAAACTATGATAACTAATAATTTATCCATTAAGTAACAGCTATTATTATTTTCAGCAGAAAATAACTATGTGGAGACGGAGATCTCCAGTCCCTCAGTAGCCCAGAGAGAATAAAGGAAACTTATACTTTCAGAGGAAATAAAGAGTACACAAGAAAAAGAGCAACTGAAGAAATTCATGATCGATTTTTGTTGCATTCTGGGAATCCCCAGACCCAGTCCTAGCCAAGGTCCTGTGAGTGTGTGGGAGAGCTTCCTGCTACCCTGCGACAGGGGGACCGATTACTGGTTCCAGCCCAGGCGCAGCATGGCTGAGACCCTCTTCCACCAACTTGGCACGACCCCACCACTCTGTAAAACCTCCCCCACTCCGCCCACCCAGTAGGAATTTTTACCACATTTGGGGAACCCACAGACCCAGTCCTAGCCCAGGTCCAGTGAGTGTGTGGGAGAGCATCCGGCTACCCTGCACCTGCGGGACACACTCCTGGTCCCAGCCCAGGTGCAGCATGGCTGAGACACTCTTCCATCCCTTTGGGAGGCCCCCCACCACTCCGAAGCACATCCCCCACACCACCCGCCCAGTAGGAATTTCTGCCACGTTCTGGGAACCCCCAGACCCAGTCCTAGCCCAGGCCCAGTGAGTTTGTGGGAGAGCTGTCACTCCACCTACTCCACCTTGTCCCCTCAAGGCTCAGGTCAGGCCTGGCATACATGCCTGGGTTGTAACCCTACAGCTGCAATCCTTGAAGAGAGTGTAGAGGATAGAACTACGCAGTTAATCCAGGGGCAGAACATTTTGCCACAGGGGCACAACAGGTTCACCCTCAAGGGCAGCAGCTGGAAGGAGTTGAGCAAAGCAGCCAGACCCAAGCCAGGCACAGCTGGATAAATCCAAACTTTGTAGATCTGCCCCTGAACTTCAGTACATGCTAAGGTTATAACTACAACGAAGATATACAACAAAGGTCAGAAGACAGTGCTACACAAAATGACAAAAAGGAACAAGATTAAACCTAAGAACACAAGCCCAACCATAACAAGTGCAGAGGACACTAACACAGAACAAATTGGAAATCACACAGCTGAAAGCAATGAATCAATGGCTTCTGAAATAAAACAGCTGAGGAAAGGTATAGAAGAACTCAGATAAAACTTTGAAAAAAAAGAATATTCTACAAAAGGAAATGTAGACAACAAGTTCAAGGATAACAAGGAAATGAAAGAATAGAATGAAAAGGAAACAACTGTAGGAAAATAATGACAAGAATAAGTCAATACCTATCAATTATGATCATCAATGTGAATGGTCTCAATTTACTCATGAAAAGAAAAATACTGGTAAACTGGATCAAGAAAAATGATCTAAAAAAGAAAAAGAAAGAAAAAAAACAAGATCCATCTCATCTTTTTGAAAATTTTCTGTAGGTGAAAAGAAATCACCAACAAAATAAAAAAGAAAACCAACAAACTGGAAAAAAATTATAACAGACTGTCCATCAGACAAAGGACTCCTATCTATAATACATAAAGAATTAAAACAAATCAAGCCTCCAAATTCAAAGACCAGATCAAAAAATGCATCCGAGATGAATATACACTTCATAAATGAAGACATACAAATGGCAAATAAGTATATAAAAAATGTTCAATATCATTGGTCATTCAAGAGATTCAAATTAAAACAATACTGAAATACCATCTTATGCTAGGAAGAATGGCTGTCATCAAGAATTCAACCAATAACAAATTCTGGAGGGGCTGTGGGAGAAAAAGGAACCTCTCTCCACTGTTGACATAACCACTATGGAAATCAATATGGAGATTCCTCAGAAAAGTAGGATTAGAAGTTCCTGGATATTTTTCCAAAAGAACTGAAATCATCAAACAACAGCAATATATGTGCACACGTATTTATTTTTTTCTTTTTTTTTCTACAGTTTTATTGATAAACAGATAGCAATGAGACAGTTTCAAATCAAATCGGAAGTACAGTTTCAACAAATAATACACTGCATATATTCTTCTTAGTGGTTAATTGCTGTACAAGATGCGGACTTGTGATCCTATTTACAAGTGCACACGTATTTATAGCAGCACAATTTGTCATAGCTAAATCTTGGAAATAACCCAGATGTCCATGGACTGAGGAATGGGTAAAAAAATATGGCATTTTTACACAATGGAGTATTAGTCATCTACAAAAAAGAATAAATCCGACACTTTTGTAGATAAATGCATGCAGCTAGGGATTATATTGTTAAGTGAAATCAATCAGATCCACATGTGCAAATATCATATTATCTCACTAGTGTGAGAATCTGAAAGAGTAAATAAATCTGAAAGGTATAATAGATACTGTGAAAGGAAAAGAATTTATTCAATGGAAAGGAAAAATTGGAATGAGAAAAAGAACAAATGAAAGAAGAGGGATATATATATATATATATGTATATATATGCATAATAGTTTGGATAATTGTACTGCTGATTTCTGCTGGTCTTTTGAAAGGAGAAGTTAATGATTAATGTTTTATTGGGCTTTTTTTCTTTTTAATTTCTTACAATTTTTTTGTTATTGTTTTGTTTTTTCTTTAAATCAATCTTGAATGTTTATATCTGGTAACCTTAACAACTAATTTGAAGATGACATCATACAATACAGCAACCACTGTTGAATTCCTATTACTTTGTTTAGTGAAATGTTGTATTCTTTCTTTCTTTCTTTCTTTCTTTCTTTCTTTCTTTCTTTCTTTCTTTCTTTCTTTCTTTTTTTGAACTGGGGATTGAACTCAGGCCCTCATGCTTGCCAGGGAAGCACTTATTCCACTGAGCCATCTCCCCAGCCCCTGTTGTATCATTTCTAATGCTCTTTTTTTCTATCACTGTTTTGCATTCTTTAAAAAAAAGAAAGATCAAGCAATATGCTGCATACAAGAAACATATTTTACTCTAAAAGAAATTCATATACTGAAAGTTAAAAGATGGAAAAGTAAACTCTATATAATAAGAACCCAGAAATAAAACCAGCGGTATCTACTTGAAGACAAAGTGAATTTCAAGTCAAAGCAAAGAGACTAAGAAAGTCATGACATAATTCTTGAAGAAACAATCTAAGCGTGAAGTGATAACAATCATAAATATACATGAACCAAATACTGGTGCATCTAACTACATAAAAAAACAATAGCGGATATGAAAACTCAGATGAGTAATAATACAATTGTAATGGGATAGATTAATATCCCATTATCACAAACAGACAGATCAATGATGCTAAAACATATTTTTAAAAAATAGCAGTGGTGAGCCAAACATTTAAACAAAAGGATTTAGTGTGTATCTATGGAGTGTTCCAACCAAGAACAGAAAGTACATTCTTCTCAGCATCTCATAGGACTTTTTCCAAAGTAGACTGCATACCAACTCATAGACCATTCTTTAAAAGAATTGAAATTATCTCATATATATTATCAGATTATAGTGCAATGAAATTGCAAATCAATGGCAAAAGAAAGAATAAAAATTCATAAACTTCTCAAAGTTATAACACACCTGCCTGAACAAGTGGTTCACAGATGAAATTAAAGGAAAAATTAGTTAATCCCCACAAAATTAGTTAATCCCCAAGGTTAATGACAACAAGCCATACAGAAAAACTTATAAGATGCAATGTAGTCCCATGAGAGAAATTTATAGCATTTAATTTCAATGTTAGAAAAATGGAGGGAGTACCAAGAAACAACTTAATATTGTCTCAAAGTTCTACAAAAAGAAGAGCAAGCTAAACTCATAGCTTGTATGAAGAAAGAAATTACAATGATACCTTAATTCACAAACTTCATTTATCACAATTTTAGAAAAATGATCATATCTGTGTTTGTACATGAAATATGGCATGCTTGTGTATACCACATGATGTAGAGTTTGCAAACAGAAACAAAATTTTGCCAAATGCTTTTTGTGAACCAAACTGTTTAAAAACAAAGGCATTTGTGAAGCATGATACTCCTGTACAATTATCAGACCAGATATTGATGCAATTGAGACTAAGAAAACAATATAATCAATGACACCCCCAAACCCTGCCCTCCCAGTAAGAATTTCTGCTGCTTTCTGGAGACACCCAGATCCAGCCCTATTCAAGGCCCAATGAGTGTGTGGGAGAGCGTCTTGCTACCCTACACCAGCGGGACTTGCAGGTCCAAGCCCAGGCTCAGCATAGGTGAGACCTTTTTTCAACCCCTTGGAACCCACATCATGACTCCACAGCACAGCCCGCCCCCGCCGCCTGGTGAGAATTTCTGCGGTGTTCTGAGAACCCCAAGATCCAGCCCTAGCCCACGCCTGGCAACTGTGTGGGAGAGCCTCATCTCCCCCCAACTCCAACTTGTCCACTCCAGACTCAGCTCAGGCCTGGCATACAGGCCTGGGGTGAAACCATGCAGCTGCAGTCCCTGCAGAGACAGTAGGGGACAGAAACACCCAGCTAGTCCAGGAGCAGCACATCTTGCCAGAGGGGCACAACAGGTTCACTCCCAAGGGCAGAAAAAGGAAGGAGCTGAGCACAGCAGCCAGACCCAAGACAGGCAAAGCTGAATAAATCCAAGCTTTGTAGATCTGCAACTGAATTTCAGTAGGTGCTAAGGTTATAACTCCATCAAAGCTCTACAAAAAAGGTCAGAAGATAGTAGTACACAAAATGACAATGAGAAGGAGCAAAATGCAATCTCAGATGCCAAGTCCACCCATAACAAGTGCAGAGGAAACTAATACAGAACAAATTGGGAATCACACAGCTGAAAGCAATGAATCAATGGCTTCTGAAATAAAAAAACAACTACAGAAAGGTATAGAGGAACTCAGATTGGAAATGAAAAAGGAAATCCCTGAATTAATAGCATCTGCAGTAAAGAATCAAATGCAGAAACATGTGCAGGCAACCCAGTACCCACCAAGAACAAGTGCTGAGAACACTAGCTAAGCTCAAATGTATAAATTAATAGCATTAATTGTAAATAAGCAAGAGTAGAAAGTTATACAAGAACTCAAGTGCAATTCGTTTCTGAAATAAAGAAAGAATTCTCTGAATTCGTAGCATCTCAAATAACGAATCAACTACAGAAACATAGAAAGGAAAACCAATCTGAAAAAAAAACACTGCAGTAAAATTATTAATAACTGCTTTTAAAGAAGACAATGATTAAAAAAATAGAGATTAGAAAAATGATGGATTCCTTGAATGAGCAATACAGGAAAGAAATAGATTGCATGAAGCAGAGTCAAAGAGATATAGAGGAACTTAAAATTTCAATCACAAGTTTTCAAAACAGTTTGAGTGAAAGTGAAGACAGAGTTTCAGATCTTGAAGATGCTTGTACAGTTACTGAAAAGGTAAGAAAAGATCTCTTAAAAAACAAGGATTTGGGAAAAAATAATTCATTACTTGCAGGACGATGCAAAGATGAACAATGTAAGACTAATAGGTATCAATGAGAAAGAAGGAGGCAATACAAATGAAATTTAAAAATATGGCCAGAAGTAATAGCAGAAAACTTCCAAAATATGAGGAAAAAATCTGACATTCAGGTAACTGAAACATACAGAATGACAAGAAATCTCAACCAAATTAAAAACACACCGAGATATATAATAGTCAAGATGCCAGGAATTCAACTCAAGAATAATATAGTGAAAGCAGTTAGAGAAAAGAAGCAACTCACATTCAAAGTAAAACCCATCAAACTTATGGCCAACTTCTCTTCAAAAAATATGAAAACAAGAAGAGCATGGAGCAGAGTACTTCAAGTCCTCTAGGAAAACAATTCCAGCCCAGACTACTATACCCTGCAAAACTCTCTTTCGAGTTTGATGGAGAAGTGAAATACTTCCATGACATAGAATAACTAAAGAAATTCATGACTAGAAGGCCAACCAAATACAGCCTTCCGAACGATGTTCTAGAGAGGTACAAACATGATCAGAGCTCCACGAATGAGATCAGAAGCAACCAAATAAATAGGGCAAGCAATTAAACATAGGAGAAAAAGAGATAAACAACAGGTAAATAACATGTCAATTGTAAGTCAATATATCTCAATTATAAAAATCAATGTAAATGGACTCAATTCACCAATTAAGAGAAATAGACTGGCACAGTGGATTAGGAAACAAAATCCAACAATATGCTGTATACAAGAAACACATTTAACTCATAAAGACATTCATAGGCTGAAAGTCAAAGCATAGAACACAATACTACAGGTCCCAGCATCCTAGAAAAAAGCAGGGGTAGCAATCCTATTCTCAGACAGTCTCAACTTAAAACCAAGATTGATCAAGCAAAACAAAGAAGGCCACTATATACAGGTTAAGGGAAAAATTCAAGAAGAAGAGGTAACAATCATGAATATGTATGCACCAAACATGGGAGCACCCAACTATATAAAGTAAATCATAATGGACATGAAAAATCTGATATCCAATACCTTAGTCTTAAGAGGAGAACTTACCACCACCTTATCCCAAAAAGATAGGTCAACCAGAAAAAAAACAAAGTAAAGAAATAACAGAACTGAACCAAATCTTGAAACAAATGGAGTTGGTGGACATATACAGAGTACTCCAACCAAACACAGCTCAATACACATTTTTCTCAGCTGCACATGGCTCATTTTGTGACATAGACCACATACTGCTCCATAGATCATGCTTAAGCATATGCAAGAAAATAGAAATTGTCCCATGCATATTATCTGACCACAGTGCAATGAAACTGGAAATAAATGACAAAAAAAAAAACAGAAAAAAAAACCCTAAACATGTGGAAATTAAACAACACCCCACTCAGCAACGAATGAGTCACAGAAGAAATTAATAGAGAAATTCAACAATATCTACAATTCAATGAAAATTCAGGAACAACATAACAGAACATATGGGATACGATGAAAGCAGTTCTCAGAGGAAAATTCAAAGCTGAGAACTCACACATTAAGAAAACAGAATGGAAACAAATAAATACCCTAATATTACACCTTAAACAACTAGGAAAGGAAGAGCAAACCAAACCCAGAGCCCAAAGACAGGAAAAAATCCTACAGATTAGAACAGAAAATACTTCAATTGAGATGAAGAAAACAGTTCAAAGAATTAATGAAACAAAAAGCTGGTTCTTTCAAAGATTAAATAAAGTCGAAAAGCCCTTAGCTAACATCATCATAAAGAAAAAAGAAAAAATTCAAATACAAGCAATAAGGAAAGAAAATGGTGTAATTACCACAGGCCCAGTGGAAATTCAGAAGATTATCAATAGCTACATTGAGAATCTTTCCTCTCACAGAATAGAAGACACTGAAGAAATGGACAGATTCCTAGAAAGGTACAAACTACCAAAACTGAAAAAGAAGATATAACCACTTTCAATAGCCCAATAACAGCCAATGGAATACAAGATGTAATAAAGAAACCTACCGACAAACAAAAGTCCATGTCCGGATGGATAAACAGCTGAATTCTCCCAAGAAATTTAAAGAAGATGTAGTTCCTATACTCCTCAACTCTTCAATGAAATTAAAAAGGAAAAAATCCTCCCAAAATCATTCCTGGATGCAAGTATTATACTGATAAAAAAAAAACAGAGAAAGATGCAACTAAGAAAGAGAACTACAGGCGAATCTCCCTCATGAGCATAGATGCAAAAATCCTCCATAACATTCTAGCAAATAGAATACAGTAAATCATCAAGAAGATTATACACCATGATCAGATAGGGTTCATCCCAAGGATGCAAGGATGGTTCAATATTTGAAAATCTATAAATGTAATATATCAATACAGCAAAAATGAAAAACCAAATGATAATCTCCATTGATGCAGAAAAGGCTTTAGACAAACTCCAACACGCATTCATGTTCAAAGTCCTACTGAAAATTGGAACAGATGGCCTCCACTTCAATATGGTAAAAGCCATTTATGAAAACCCAACGGCTAACATAATCCTAAATGGGGAAAAACTGAAATCTTTTACTCTTAGATCTGGTACAAGACAAGGATATCCTCTAACACCACTCCTATTCAATATAGTTCTGGAATCATTAGATGAAGCCTTTAGACAAGAGAAAGAAATAAAAGGAATAAGAATAGGTAAAGAAGAAGTTAAATTATCTTTATTTGCAGAGGACATAACACATTACTTGGAAGATCCAAAAAACTCTGCCAAGGGGCTACTAGAATTAATACAGAAATTCAGTAGCATAACAGGATACAACAAAGTCAGTACTCAAAAGTCAATAGCATTCCTCCACACAGATAACAAACACATTGAGACGGAAATTATGGAAAAAATACCTTTCACAATAGTACCGAGGAAAATGAAATATCTTAGAATTTAACTGAAGAAGTCAAAGAGCTTTCAAGGAAAATTACAGTACTCTTAAAAAAGATCGTAAAGGATTTCAGAAACTGTAAAGATATTCCATGCTCCTGGGGAGGAAGAACCAACATTGTGAAGATGGCCACACTCCCAATTTGGCTGTATGGATTTAATGCAATCCCTATCAAACTATCATGAATATACCTCAAAGATGTAGAGAAATCATTACTAAATTTTATTGGGAACCAGAAAAGACCTAGAATAGCAAAGCTAATCCTGGGCAATAAATACAAGGCAGGAGGCATTACAATTCATTGCTTGAAATTATACTACAAGGGTACTGTGATAAAATCAGCATGGTATTGATAGCGAAATATACCTGAGGATCAACAAAATAGATTAGAAGACACTGAAGCCCCTACGAACACACTTAGCCACCTTATCTTTGATAAAGGGGCCAAAAATACTCACTGGAAGAAAGATAGCCTCTTTAAAAAAATTGTGCTGAAAAACTGGCTCACTACATGATGAAACTAAAACTTGACCATGCACTAACCTAAAATGAAAATGGATTAAAGATCTAAACATTAAAAAAGAGACACTAAATCTCCTGGAAGAGAAAGTAGGAGTAACTCTGGAAGACATAGGGGTGGGCAAAGAATTCATGAACGAAAATCAAATCGCATGGGAAACACTTGCAAGGATTAACAACTGGAACCTGCTCTTACTGAGAAGTTTTTTCACATCAAAAAAATTACCAACAAAGTGACAAGGCAAGCCACTAATTTGGAAAAAATCATGACGAATGAGTACTCAGACAAAGGTGTGCTCTCTGGAATTTATAAAGACCTAAAAAACACTAGGGCCACAAAATTTAGAGATCCAGTCCAGAAATGGGCATCCGAGATGAACACACACTTCTCAGAAGAAGAAATTAAAGAAGTGAATAAATATATGAAAAACTGCTCCCAATCACTATCCATCCTTGACATACAAATTAAAGCAACAGTGAGATATCATCTCACCCCATAAAGAATGGCTATCATAAAGAAATCACCCAACAACAAATATTGGAGAGGCTGTGGGGAAAAAGGAATGCTTCTCCACTGCTGGTGGGAATGTAGACTGGCGCAACCATTATGGAAATCAGTATGGAGACTCCTTAGAAAAGTTGGACTGGAAATCCCATTTAAACCAGCTATTCTTCTACTGGGAATTTTCCCAGAGAATCTGAAAACATCATATTATAGTGACATATGTGTGCCTATGTTTATAGCAGCGCAATTTGTGATAGCAAAATCTTGGAAACAACCAAG
>NW_004524777.1:2168328-2170876 GCF_000260255.1 Octodon degus
GCTGGGTTTTTTCCATATGTTTCTGCATTTGATTCTTTAGTTCAGATGTTATTAATTCAAGAATTTCTTTTCTCATTTCCAATCTGAGGTCTTCTACATCTTTCTGCAGCTGTTTCTTTATTTCAGAAGCTGTTGATTCATTGCTTTCAGCTGTGTGATTTCCAATTTTTTCTGTGTTAGTGTCCTCTGCACTTGTTACGGATGGGCTTGGGTTCTGAGGTTGCATTTTGTTCCTTCTCGCCATTTTATGTAGCACTGTCTTCTGACCTTTGTTGTAGATCTTTGCTGTAGTTATAACCTTTCACACGTACTGAAGTTCAGGTGCAGCTTACAAAGTTTGGACTTATCCAGCTGGGTCTGGCTTAGGTCTGGCTGCTGTGCTCAGCTCCTTCCTGCTGCTGGCCTTGAGGGTGAACCTATTGTGCCCGTGTGGCAAGATGTTCTGCTCCTGGACTAGCTGGGTGGATCTATCCTCTACACTCTCTGCAGGGATTGCAGCTGCAGGGTTATACCTCAGGCATGTATGCCAGGCCTGAGCTGTACCTGGAGGGGGCAAGTTGAAGTAGGGGGAAGAGGAAACTCTCCCACACACTCACTGGACCTGGGCTAAGACTGGGTCCGGGGGTTCCTGGAACACCTCAAATCTCCTACTCGGGGTGCGGGGTGCGCAGGTGCTGAGGAGTGGTGGGGGGCGGCCCAAGGGGGTGGCAGAAGGTCCTGCCCACACTTGGCCTGGGCTGGGACTGGTCCCACCGGCGCAGGGTAGCAGGAAGCTCTCCACACACTCACCGGACCTGGGCTAGGACTGGGTCTGGGGGTTCCCGGAACTGGGCAGAAACTCCTACTCGGCGGGCAGGGTGGGGGAGGTACAGCGGAGTGTTGAGGGGCGGCCCGAGGGGGTGGGAGAGGGTCCGACCCATGCTGCGCCTATGCTGGGACTGGTCCCGCCGACGCAGGGTAGCAGGAAGCTCTCCACACACTCACTGGACCTGGGCTAGGACTGGATCTGGGGGTTCCCGGAACTCGGCAGAAATTCCTACTCGGTGGGCGGGGTGGGGGAGGTCTGTATGCTGTTTTAATTCTTGAAACTGTCCTACCAATTTGGTTTGAAACTTTCTCATCACTATTTGTTTGTCAATAAAATTTTGGAAGGAAAAAAAGTCTACCAAGGGATAGGATTTTAGCTCAGCAAACAGGTCTTGCCTGGAAAACATGAAGTCCTGAGCTCAATTTCCAGCAGACACACACAAAAATTAACCAATTACAAATGCTGTGAGGAAAATGTAACTCTTCTCCATTGTTTGGTTGGAGTACAAAATGTTAGCACCACTATGGAAATCAGTGTGGAGATTCCTCAAAAAATAAAAGCTAGAGTTTGCATTTAACCCAGCTATTTCAATTCTAGGCATCTTCCTGAAAGTGTTGAAAGCATCATAGCCGAGTGCTTTATGCATATCCACATTTATAACCGCATAATAGTTGAATCTTGGAAACAGTCTATAATTCTATCCACAGATGAATGGATAAAAAAGTGGCATTTATATACAATGGAATACTATTCTGACATAAAGAAGGATTAACTTGAGTCTTTTGTAAGTAAATGGATGCACCTTGAGATCATAATTTTAAGTGAAATAGATAAGATACACTTGTTCGAATATCGTTGTTTCATCATGTAAGAAACCCTAAGGTCTACTACAAAAGTCTAAATTTGTGTAAGGTTGATTACAAGTATTAAAGAATAAGATACTGACACCTATTTGAGCAACTAACTGGTAGTGCAGTACTTTATAGAAATGGTATACAGAAGGTGATTTAATAGCTGTATTTTTATGAAAGAGCATATAAAGGGTTTGGAGTTTTTTCCCTATTTTATTTCTAGTACAAATTGTGTTTATATACTGTGCCTACTTATGAGTTTTCATTTTAACAGGTAACATATGAAGTCCTCCCTCTGATTCTTAGAAGTTACTTTGTATGTGTATATGAGCAAAGACCGGGGGAAATAAAACCTTTAAAATATAGAGTGCTATACTATAGAAATATCTGGTGGTAAGTCATTTAAAGAATGTTTTTGTAATTCCTACCTTTAAAATTAAAAATTAGACTCAGCAGCACTCCACAAGTGAAAGTACCTATGCCTTAGCTCACCCCAAGAGTCTTGCCTAACCCTATAACAGTGTCTGATCTTGTGATGATTATGTGCAAAAGTCTTATTTTGTGCCTCTGCTTTCTCAAAAAGTAAGTTTGTTTTCTTTCCTTTATCATTACAGAGGTATGTCATTGGTCCCAAAATTGTCTAAAATAAAGTTGCAAAAACTTAAAACAAAAGAAACTCCAAGAGTAAATAAGGGGCATATTGGGAAGTAGGAAAATATGTATCAAGGACCTGGCCAAGATCCCCAACTGCCTTCATAAGGGGTATGGCAAAACGACAAAATAAGAAACAGACAGATTTAGTACTGTATGACAGGGGAGCTGGGAGGCCAATGCCTCAGGACAGGCAAAGACAAAGATACTCTCAGTTAGTCAACATTTGTGAGATATA
>NW_004524777.1:2170976-2173036 GCF_000260255.1 Octodon degus
TTTTTTTAAATTTAATTTAATTTATTTTGAAGAGTGAAAACAAAAGCAAAGATAAGTAGAAAAATGACGGAAACAGGGTAACATACAACAATACATATGTTGCAGATTCTCCAAACAGGAATAGCTAATAGTGGATGCCACTTGAACATATACTCATAAGTGATATAAACCAGACACACATGTGTAAAAATCATATAATTACCCTAGTATAAGAACTCAAAAGAAGTGATACAAATAGAAAGGTATAATACAAGTAAAAGTAAAGCAAGAACTTGAGGACTAAGAGTGGGAAAGGGGAAGAGGTAGGAAACATGACACTGACAAGCCATATAGTTATATATGGAAGATGGGTAAGGCAATGATCCTGAGAATCCTCAGAATATTTTTTAATCTAGCAGCTAATTGGAAAGATTTTCACCCTGATTAACTATATATACTGACACCTGTGAACTAAGCAACTGCACTGAAGATGGCAATTTGTAATAGTAGGTTCATGCTTGGAGTACCTGTCACTCTGGTCTTCTGAATATGGGTTGCTTGTCATGACATGCCCCTTGCTGCTGTGCTGTCTCTCCGGTAGATGACTATTCAGAAAGAAGGGGATGGTGAATGAACGCAGGAGACAGGAAAAAGAATGTTACTGGACTGTCCTGCTTCAAGGTTGTATATGGTTAGTTTTCTGGACTTATGTGTAAATATAAGTATTATATAATTCTTTATGCCTATTTTTAAAATATATTCTAATTTTAAAATGTTTTTGCATCATATTGTGTAGGGACTTAAAGTTCAACATATCAATCCTTGATGACAAATACCTGTTCCATGTTATGCCTAAGATGCTTAATATTCAGACAGATAGTGAGGTTAAGCTTAACCCCTAGGTTGTATGGTAATAACAATAAGCTTGTTTTCTGGAGGGTTAACAACCTAAGCTTGCAGACCAAAATTAGAGAAAAAGGAGCGCCGCAAGGAAAGCCAACATTTTGGCCTTAGCCTTCCAAGGTGAATTAAGACTCATGACATATGAGTACGTCTACTGTAACATCATGTAACTCGGTAGTGTCCCAAAATTTCTGATCAAGGAGATTATGGGGCCAAAAAGGAAAGTGATCCATGATGTACAGTGTGCCTAAGGAGAGTCACATGGAGAGAAAGCATTCTCTCATGATTTCACAGAGAGCACATTGGCCAAGCAATGGCCGTGACTCATCCACAAGGCTGACACTGACAAAGGATCTGCAATCTGAGGTACAGGATCTTAGGATAAATCCTGAGTGGATTTGACTGACCTTATCAGATCCAAAATCTACAACTTTTGTTGTATAGCTCTTGCTTTATCTTGGTCTTAACCATCCAGTATAAAAGTATAAAAACGAAATATAAGACATAAAGCCATGGTGTTGCGTTGAGCTGTAGAGCCCTCAGGTCAACAATTTCTGACATTGTTCATGAAGCAGAAGATCCAATACTATTATGAACTACTGAACTCTTTTAGAATATTTTGCTGAGTTTACACACCTATAATATTCTAATAATGGAACTTAACAAGAAAGGGGATACAGATGAATGTCCATTTTGTATCTGTGTATTCAAAATGGTTAGGATAGATATATATTTACATTCTCTTAATGAAAATAGGGATTTGTTATAATAGAGTTTGTAAATAAGATATCATGTCCGCATCTTGTACAGCAAATTACCACTAGGAAGACTGTATGCTTTTTTTTAAGTTTTAATTATTTTAATCGGTTTAATTTTTCAATGTTTATTCTTGAAAGGAAATATTTTTCTTGTTAATGTTGTTGCTTTAATAAGTTATTCTAGTTTCTTCACTTTTTCTTGTTACATCTGTTTTCATGTGGTGTACATTCTACTTTTAAAATTTTCAGTATTTGTATCCTTGGATCCACCACTTGAGAATTTACTATACACAGATTGCTCATGGTAGTATTAAAAGTTTATCTTTTCTCTTTATATTTATTTTTTTAATTTTATTGATAAACAGATAGCAATGAGACAGTTTCAAATCAAATCGGAAGTACAGTTTCAACAAATAACAC
>NW_004524777.1:2173136-2179326 GCF_000260255.1 Octodon degus
GTGTGTGTGTGTGTGTGTGTGTGTGTGTGTGTGTTTTCCTGGGGAATGAAACCAAGGCATTGTGCATTCCAGGAAAGAACTCTACCACTGAGCCACATCATCAATCAAAACTCTAATTTTGTTACTACTGGGTTCTTAAGGAACCAGGATGTCCTTGGCTGATGTAATCTTGCCCTGGAGTGTCACAGCATCACAGGACCATTGAAACCTCAGCTGTGACTAGAAGCACACAGAAATTGTTTCTGCATAGCATAGCCAGTTGCATGACAAGACACTAGACCTCAGACAAGCCCTAATTACAACTTAATTATGAAATGATTTTTCCCCAACAATTAAGTAGAATGGTCCTTGACAAATATACTCAAATGGTAAGGGGACCATGGTTAAGGGAAGGGGAAAGGGAAGGAAAGGAAAAGGGATTAAAAACAAAACATGCAAGGAAAAATGAAACAAAGGTTTTATAAATGGGGAAGAGAAGAATTGAAGGGAGGGGAAGAGAATGGGACAAATGGAGAATTAAGATATGTCATATACAGATACAAATTCCTTATGATGAATGTGAGCACTATGTATGATAAATATGTACTAATAAAAATGTTTAAAATACTCAAAATCAATATTTGACCTTCTAATTGACATGAAAAATCAGGAGTAAAGAAACTCGGGCTAGGAGCTTCCCCTCGGGGCCTATTATAGCTACAGAGCTACAAGAAGGATTTCCCAGAGTAGGCTATTACAACAGAAAGAGCTACATCTGTAATTACGAGTAATTCAGTTCACTCACCCATGATATCCAGGGTTTTGCAGGATTCCTCACAAGAGGTAGTGATGTTCATAGAGAAGGGAATCATAAGTTGCCCCAAGCTCCTTCAGTCTATCAGAGCAGAAAAGAGAATTTTGCCTGTCTTAACCCATCTCTGGGAGTGGGCACAATTAATCCCCCAGTGTCAAGAGTTAGGCACATTGGCCACCTGATACACATAACAGGGACTGGTAGCATCTGATGCAATTCTATGCCCAATGTCCAGTCTTTTTACACTTAGAGAAGGAACAATTTTTTTCTATGGGTTTTCCTTTAGACAACTCAGGGCCATATAAAGTATCACCAATTATGATATTATAATTTTGGCTTTTCTTTTCTCACTCTCATCTTGATCCCAATTGTTAAACACAGAAAAGATCATGTACAGCAATTGAGTTTGAAGTGTCTGGGGGCCTAGCTGAAGTTTCTGTAATTTGTGCTAAATATCTGGGGCTGATTGACAAATGAAATGAAGTCTCATCAGTGCCTGTCCTTCCTTGGAAAATTGATATTTTGAAAAATTTCTACTAATAAGCTATAGAAGACAGCTTGTTCTTCCTCATTAACCTGTGTGACTCCTCTTTCCTTAACATAAACAGGTTTTTTAATGCATCTGTTCCTAAGACTTCTCTCAGAAGCAGTATGAGTTGTGAATTACAGGAATAAAAGTTTCACTCTGAGTATATCCTGAAGGATTTCAAGTTGTCTGAGGAGCATGATGAGGGGCCTGGGGAATAAGTGGAGCTCTTGAGTCATTTGAGTGGAATAGGACTGTTTCCTTGGCCTGAGGATTATGAGGAGGTCAAGAACTTCAGCTATGGTTACTTTGATCAAGCAGGTGGGAGAGGCCTATATCCCCTTGAGTGACAGGTGGAGAGCTGAGAACAGGATCATCAATGATAGCAACTTCTTCCCCAGTGTCCACTCTAATTACCAGGGGCTCTAGGACTTTCTGGTGATAAAGAGTTACAAAAGGCTCCATATACAGGATTTCATTCTACTTTCCATGCTTTTTGCAGAAACTAACTGCAGAGTAGTATCATAATTTAAGCTGCCATCTACTACCCATTTCTTATCTTTTGCTAGTTCATACTGTACCCAAACCATACTGCATTAGTAAATTAAATTGTTCCTTTTTCAGATAGTCAGGGTCAACTTGTTCCCACTATTTAAGGATACAAAGTAATGGGGAGGTTGCTAGCATCTGAAGTTGTGCAGGCTGTTTCCCATGGCACATCCTGAAGCTAGAGGAGAGAAAGAACTAAGTCTGGACTCTTCTTGAGAGAGAGAGATGTCTGCAGAAAAGAGGGAGACCCATGAGTTCACAAAGCACTCCTTGTGAAATTCAAGTAGTATTTGTTTCAGAACCAGGTGTCTTTGCTTGTAACTAGCAGTAACACCAGTGTGTTTGATTTTTCGTAGTTCTTATTCTTAAAACTGTATACTGCATCCTACCAACTGCTTAGGATAAGAGTTGTGCCATCAAGGGCCAGCCTCATCCACTTGAGAAACAGTTGATCTGGAAAGAGCCCTGCAAGTTCTTTCCTGACCAAGTGAGAAACAATATGGCTTTACTTTCAGGTATTAAAAGTACAAATCTAAAGTAATTACCTGACTTTCAAAACAATGGAGATACAACCTGAGTCCCATATGTTCCCTGAGGCAGAGGCTTCAGTTCTTACCTATAATGGCATATAAACCACAGTCCATGTCCATTCAGAAGGCTTAAAAAATAAAGTACCTATTTTTCAAATTGAAAGCAATTAGCAGATACAGTGGCCTGAAAAGAACAAATTAAATATAAAATAATAAATTAAATATACTTGTAAAGAGGAAAGGAAAGCAGACAGCATGACTATTCACACAATTAGATGGATTGAAACTGAATGATTAGGTATTAGGGATAATCAGTACCTTAGATGTTTTTCAGACTATAAATTACAAGGTCTTTCAAACTCCTTGTGCTGAAATAGTTTGACTCACTTCAACTAGTAAAGAATAGAACAACTAAGTCAGGATATTCTTGAAATATAATATTCACAGACATATTCATAGACTTTAATTACCTTGCCTAATAAAGCACAAACATACATAAGAGAGCAGGATGATTATACAATTTTTCCTCTTCAATTTTGAAAAATCTAGAGGATTTGCAAATTCTTAAGAATATAATTACCGGAGTGTGTGGGAGAGCTTCCGGCTACCCTGCACTGGTGGGACCAACTGGTCCCAGCCCAGACTCAGCATGGGTGAGACCCACTTCTACCCCCTTGGGATCCACCCCCCACTCAGCAGCACCTCCCCTACCCTGCCTGCCCAGTAGGAATTTCTGCCACATTCTGGGAACCCACAGATCCAGTCCTAGCACAGGCCCAGTGATTGTGTGGGAGAGCTTCCGGCTACCCTGTGCTGGTGTGACCTACTGGTCCCAGCCCAGGTGTAGCGTGGGTGACACCCTCTTTCACCCACTTGGGCGCCCACGATCAATCCATAGTACCCTCCACACCCCGCCCACAGAGTAGGAATTTCTGTAGCGTTCAAGGAACCTCCATATCCAGTCCTAGTCTGGGCCTGGTAAGTGTGTGAGAGAGCTGCCTCTCCCCCCGAATCCATCTTGTCCACTCCAGACTCAGCTTAGGCCTGGCATACAGGCCTGGGGTGAAACCCTCAGTTACAATCTCTGCAGAGAGTGTAGGGGACATAACCATCCACCTGGTCCACAAGCAGTACATCTTGCTAGAGGGGCACAACAGGTTCACCACCAAGGGCAACAGCAAGAAGGAGCTGAGCACAGCAGCCAGACCCAAGCCAGGCACAGCTGGATAAATGCAAATTTTGTAGATCTGTACCTGAACTTCAGGAGGTGCTAAGGTTATAATTGCAACAAAGCTCTCCAACAAAGGACAGAAGATAGTGCTACACAAAATGACAAAGAGAAGGAGCAAAATGCAATCTCACACCCCAAGTCCACCCATACCAAGTGCAGAGGATACTAACACAGAACAAATTGGGATTCACACAGCTGAAAGCAATGAATCAACGGCTTCTGAAATAAAGAAACAGCTGCAGAAAGGTATAGAGGAACTCAGATTGAAAATGAAAAAAGAAATCCCTGAATTAATAACATCTGCAGTAAGAATCAAATGCAGAAACATATGGAAGAAACCCAATGCCAACCCACAAGAAGTGCAGAGGACACTAGCTCAACTCAAATGTATGAATTAATAGCGTCAATAGTAAATAAGCAACAAAAAAAGTCATAGAGGAAATCAGAGCAGAATTCTTTTCTACTAGCTCACCTCAAATGTGCAAATTAATAGTGTTGATAGTAAATAAGCTGCAGCAGAAAGTTATAGAGTAACACAGAGTGGAATGCATTTCTGAAATAAAAAAAGAATTCTCAAAACTCATAGGATCTGAGGTAAAGAATCAACTAAAGAAACATAGAGAGGAAACCCAATCTGAAAAAAAACACTGCAGTAAAAGAATTAATAACTGATTCTAAGGAAGACATTGATTTAAAAAATAGAGGAGATTAGAAAAATGACGGATTCCTTCAATGAGCAATACAGAAAAGAAATAGATCACATGAAGCAGAGTCAAAGAGCTTTAGAGGAAATTAAAATCTCAATCACAAGCTTGTAAAACAGTTTAAGTGAAAGGGAAGACAGAGTTTCAGATCTTGAAGATGCTGGTACAGCTAGTGAAAAGGTAAGAAAGGATCTCCTAAAAACAAATAGGATGCAGGAAAAAATAATCCACCACCTGCAAGATGATGCAAAGATGAAAAATGTGAGACTATTAGGCATCAATGAGAAAGAAGGAGTCAATACAAATGACATTTAAAAAATATAGGCAGAAGAAATAGCAGAAAAGTTAACAAATATGAGGAAACAATCTGACATTCAGGTAACTGAAGCGTAAAGAACAACAAGTAACCTTAACCCAATAAAAAACACACTGATGCATATAATAGTTAAGATCCCAGAAATTGAGCACAAGAATAATATACTGAAAGCCACTAGAGAAAAGAAGCAGACTACATTCAAAGGAAAACCCATCAAATTTATGGCTGATTTCCCTTCACAAACCATGAAGGCAAGAAGAGGATGGAGCAGAATACTTCAAGTCCTCTATGAAAACAAATTCGAGCCCAGACTACTATAACCTGCAAAACTCTCTTTGAAGTTTGATGGAGAAGTAAAATACTTTCATGATAAAGAACAGCTAAAGAATTTCATGATGACAAAGGCAACCCTTCACAGGCTACTGAAAGATGGTCTAGAGAAGGACCAAAATGATCAGAATTCAGAACTCCACAAATGAGATCAGAAGCAACCAACTAAATGGGGCAAGCAATTAAACACAGGAGAAAAAGGTGTAAATGTCAATAGGTAAATAACATGTCAATAGTAAGTCAATATATCTCAATTCTAAGCATCAATGTACATGGACTCAATTCATCAAATAAGAGAAATAGACTGGCACAGTGGATTAGGAAACAAAATCCAACAACATGCTGTATACAAGAAACACATTTAACTCATAAAGACATTCATAGGCTGAAAGTCAAAAAATGGAACACAATACTACATGCCCCAGCACCTCAGAAAAAAGCAGGAGTAGCAATCCTATTCTCAGACAGTCTCAACTTCAAAGCAACAATGATGAAGCGAAATAAAGAAGGCCACTATATACTGGTTAGGGGAAAAATTCAAGAGCAAGAGGTAACACTCATAAATATGGATGCACCAAAAACGGGAGCACCCAACTATCTAAAGCAAATCATAATGGACATGAAAAATCTAATATCCAATACCACAATATTAACATGAGTCCTTAAGACTTCCTTATCTCCAAAAGATAGGTCAACCAGACAAAAACATAACAAAGGAAACAACAGAACTGAAGCAGAGTTTGAAACAAATGATTCATAGACATAGACAGAGTGTTTCACCCAAACACAGCTCAATACATATTTTTCTCAGCTGCTCCTGGGTCATTTTCTAAAACAGACTGCATATTGGTCCATAGGTCATGCTTAAGTATATGTAAGAAAATAGAAATTATCCCATGCACATTATGTGACCACAGTGCAATGAAACTGGAAATAAATGACAAAAGAAACCAGAAAAAGAACCCTAAATACATGAAAATTAAGTGACATCTAACTCAGCAACCAATGGGTCACAGATGAAATTAAACAAGAAATTCAACAATATCTACAATTCAAGAAAAATTCAAGCACAACTTCTCATAATTTATAGGATATGATGAAAGCAGTTCTCAGAGGGAAATTCATAGCTGTGAGCTCACACATTAGGAAAACAGAACGGGAACAAATAAATACCCTAATGCTGCACTTTCAACAACTAGAAAAAGAAGAGC
>NW_004524777.1:2179426-2179988 GCF_000260255.1 Octodon degus
TTTATTTGTTCCCGTTCTGTTTTCCTAATGTGTGAGTTCACAGCTATGAATTTCCCTCTGAGAACTGCTTTCTTTGTATCCCATAAATTACGGTAGGTTGTGCTTGAATTTTCATTGAATTGTAGATATTGTTGAATTTTTTGTTGAATTTCATCTGTGACCCATTGGTTGCTGAGTAGGGTGTCATTTAATTTCCATGTATTGAAAGTTTTTGTCTGATTTCGTTTGTCATTTATTTCCAGTTTCATTGCACTGTGGTCAGATAATGTGCATGGGATAATTTCTGTTTCTTCCATATACTTAAGCATGACCTATGGACCAGTATGTGGTCTATTTTAGAAAATGACCCATATGCAGCTGAGAAAAATATGTATTCAGTTGTGTTTGGTTGGAACACTCTGTATATGTCCACCAAGTCCAATTGTTTCAAACTCTGGTTCAGTTCTGTTATTTCATTGCTAAATTTGGGTCTGGTTGACCTATCTTTTGGAGATAAGGGTGTGTTAAGGTCTCCTGTTAAAATTGTGGTATTGGATATTAGATTTTTCATGTCCATTAAGAT
>NW_004524777.1:2180615-2184758 GCF_000260255.1 Octodon degus
CTATTAAGAATGATAAACTGCAAGCCTTTATATTAAAGTGGATGCCACTTGAACATATACTCATAAGTGAAATAAACCAGACACAAGTGTAAATATCTTACAGTTTCCCTAGTATAAGAACTCAAAAGAAGAAATGCACATAGAAAGGTATAATACAAGTAAAAGAAAGGAGAAGAGCTAGGAAACATGACAATGTCAAGCCATACAGTTATATGTAGAAGATGGTCAAGGCAATAATCCTGAGAATCTCCAGAAGATTTTTGAATCTAGCAGTGAATTGTAAAGAATCTCACCCTGACTAACTATATATACTAATACCTGTGAAGCAAGTAACTGCACTGAAGATGGTAATCTGTAATAGTAGTTTCATGCTTGGATTGCCTGTCATTCTGGTCTTCCTAATACGGGCTGCTTGTGATGACATGCCAGTTGCTGCTGTGCTGTCTCTCGGGTAGATTATTGTTCAAAAAGAAGGGGATGGTGAATGAATGCAAGAGACAGGAAAAGGAATATTGTGGGACTGTCCTGCTTCAAGGTTGTGTATGGTTAATTTTTGGACTTATGTGTAAACATGAGTATATAATTCTTTATGCCTATTTTTTAAAATATATTGTAATTTTTTTAAAAAAGCATATCATTACCACCAGATTAGTATAGTGAGCATAACATCTTGCAAATAAAAATCCACTTAAAATAGTTTTAAATGCATTTTAATGAGTTAGTCAGACCGTATTCACTTATGATTAAGAATTAATGCATGTATATTACTCTTAATAAAAAATGGAAAATATCTCATTTGTGCACTTAACAGGGTAGATACACATATATATTTCATCAGAAGCACCTGCTAGTTTACAGTATGACAGCATTTCAATAGACCTTTGTATGTAATACAATTATAGAACAGGTAAAATTAGATTTTGAAGATTGAAAATACTCTAACACTTACTCTCAGGTAAAAACTCTTGGTTTTAGATTTGTTAACGTTTTCTAAATCTTTCTTAGTGGAATAATCTAAGCATTCAACATTTAACTGATGTTGATTATTCAGGGTCTCACAAAGTCTTTAGCAAGTAAATAAATCATCTGGCTTAAAGGATTTAGTGTTTAAATGGATAAATTATTTTGAAAGGCAGCAGCTTGCCCTAATGGCCAAGGGGAAACATTCTGCTCTGTAGTTTTTATACCTGTGCTTTTAAACAGGCCATGCTGCTTTTAAACAGGTGGGAGCCATGTTTAAACAGATGGAAGCCTCTTTTAAACTGGAATATGGTTTAAATTAATTAAATGAGATTAAATGTCTCCAGGAGCACCCATAGCGAGGAGGGGAAGAGGATCCCTTCACTCAAATTTCCGCCTGTGGCCCAACTCCAGGAGCTTAGGCTCACTGGTGACCACTGTCTCCTGCATATCAGCCTTGTTCTATCCCTAAGAAAAGCAGGAGTGCTGACTGTAGCTCCCATCCTGTTTACAAGGAGCTCCCCCAACAGGGCACTGGGCTCTGCTCTCAGGTTACCTTGGAGGCTCTCAACATGCACTGTGGCCTGCCCTGTAAGGGGCTGCACTCATTCAGCCTAGTCTCAAGGTACTGAGACTAGAGCTAATCTGGCAGCTGCATGGCTTTCTGTGCCACACAACTCTCCTTTGGTGGCTGCTGGCAGGTCCAAGACACCCCCAGCTTCCACTTTCTAGTTTTTTTACCACTCTCTAGCTTTGTGTCTTTCCTTGCTCATCTTTGTAGAGAAAGGATAAGAAGTGGCTTGAGAAAGGATGGTAGCCTTCTTAGGGAAAAGAGGGAGAAAGAAACAGCTAAATCAGTACTTAAGTCAGTCCCTTTTGACTTAAACCCATAACTTTGAGAAGGAAGGAAACATAACCATGCTCAACAGCCTCCCTTCAGTCCTCCTGTTACCTCCTTCTTACCTCCTGTGCAGCTTATCAAATATGTTATTGGGTAGAGTAGAGACCAATGGTGTTTACCTGATTTTTATTTTCCTATTCAATGAATTGGTCAGGACAATATGTGAATGTCAAAGATTTCTATTTATGTTAGGGAAGAAATAAGAAAATGAAAAGAAGTATAAAATAAGTGCTCAAAAGAAAAGGTTAAAAAAAAAGTAAAAGGTGTTGAAAGAAAAAGAGAAGATACTTCCTGCAAGCAGAATGGAACACTGCAAGAGCAAGAGTGCAAGGTCGCAAAGTCAATCGCTGTTGTCTTTTTATATCTTCTTTGATAGTTGATCCAAGTGGTCCCACTTGATTATCTGCTCGACTATTGACATCAGTTTCTAGGCATGGATTGGTCACATGGCAGAAGATTGCTATCAGGTGACAGGCTCTGCATGTTCCATGTCTGAAGATTGGTACTGGGTGCAGGGCTCCTCTTAGTCTCTTGTGGGACTAAGGAGCTGCTGCTCTGCACCCATGATTAACAAGTCCTTTAATTAGCAGTTTGCTTAATTACTCCAGCTGCATTGCTATGCCCTAGCTCTTACTTCAGAATTGCTCCACTCCATATTATAGTCTTATTCTTGTTGAAGAAGTACCTCTCCTGCCCATAACTCAACCAATTCCTGATTTACTACCTGCATACTTCAATCCAGAAAAAAATATTTATTTTCCAGATTTTCACAGGCCACAGCTCTCTTCCCATCTAGAGAAGGCAGTAATTTAGTGAAAATACAATGATGGGCTTCAATGATAGGAATGCAACTCAAAAGTAAACTCAGTCACTTATTAGGGTCAGAGCCTTCATCTCTCTAAGCTTTCATTCTGGAGTCATAAAATTGTAGTTACTGTGAGGGTCCAAATAAAATGAGGTTTACAAAGAAGTTGGCAAAGGATGACTGGCTGAGTGTACATGTTAGTTTACCTCTCACAGTTTGTGATTCAATCAGTCAAGCCTTGTGATTCTGGCAGAGTATTTTTAGATCTCATGATTTTATCTGTGTCCTGTCCCTGCTGCTACTAAGATGTATAGATGCTTAGAATGATAGCAAACACATGCTAAATACTCAGTTATAATTACTGTATTCATTTCCCCCTATATTGTAAACTCCATAAGAATGCGACTTTCAGTCTACTTTACTTACCACTGTTCCCTGGTACCTGAACAGTGCTTAATATATATTTGTTGAGTGAATGAATAACTCGGACTCATCTGCTCTCTTCTGCCCCTGAAGTCTGTTGACTGAGCTTCAGTATTTGACACAGATTAGAGGAACTTCATTTCCAACTAACAAAGACATCTGTCTCAATCCTTAGCCTCACTCCTTATTCTACATACAATTTTCAATGTCTCTACAACAAATTCTCTTGTTGACAAAGTAAATAGTTTTCATTGTAATATCAAGGAATTTCACAAAGCTTTGGTAGGATATTAACTGTAAGATAGGATGAACTAAGAGTTTAAGACTTTATTTCCAGTGTATTAATTGTAAGGTCTCCCACGCATACAGCTTGTCTAAGGAAAATAGTCCTTTCTTGAAGTGCTATTGAAGGGCATCTTTGGACTACCATGCTTTCGACTACATGATGGGCCTTTGCCACCCCAGGTATCAATAATTGGATAATTATCACCTTAATGAGGGGGAGATAACCCATGTATAGGCTAGACAGTTACAAAGCATGAAAGGTTTATTCTAGCATTAATATACCAAGTAAGAAAATCAGTTCTCTTGCAAGAATTTGAATTGGGAAGTCTCAAGTGGAAGCCAGTTAGGAGAGGGTAGAGCATATGAGGGAGCATAAGCTAGCAGTAAAGAAAATGTAGAGACAAAAGAGTAATGAATCAGATGTTGTGTCATAGCCATACATACTAACATAAAACAGATCATAACGTCCAGTCCTGGGACTGGGCCGGGGAGATGGCTCAGTAGAATAAGTGCTTCCCTGGAAAGCACAAAGGTCTGAGTTCAATCCCCGGTTCCGCCAAAAAAAAAAAAAAAAAGAGCAGGCATAATATCCAGTCCTTCTGTCTAGAATAACTAGAAAATCTTGGGTAAAATACAATGAGTAACATGAAGGCAGTAATAGAGAACTAATGCAACAAAAACTAGAGGACTAACTGTACACCAAGAAAAGTATCTTGGAGAATGAAAAGAATTATTTTCCACTTTTATTATTTTTCAAAGTTTTATTGAT
>NW_004524777.1:2185146-2185910 GCF_000260255.1 Octodon degus
ATCTTTTGGAGATAAGGGGGTGTTAAGTCTCCTGTTAAAATTGTGGTAGTGGATATTAGATTTTTCATGTCCATTAAGATTTGCTTTATATAGTTCGGTGCTCCCATGTTTGGTGCATATAAATTTATGAGTGTTACCTCTTCCTATTGAATTTTTCCGCTATCCAGTATATAGTGGCCTTCTTTATTTCTCTTTATCATTGTTGGTTTGAAATTGAGACAGTGTGAGAATAGGATTGTTACCCCTGCTTTTTTCTGAGCAGCTGGGGCATGTAGTATTTTGTTCCATCCTTTAACTTTCAGCCTATGAATGTCTTTATGAGTTAAACCTGTTTCGTGTATACAGCATATTGTTGGATTTTGTTTCCTAATCCACTTTGCCAGTGGATTCTCTTAATTGGTGAATTGAGTCCATTTACATTGATGGTTAGAATTGAGATGTATTGACTTATGATTGACATGTTTTTTACCTGTTGTTTCCTCCTTTTTCTCCTGTGTTTAATTGCTTGCCCTATTTAGTTGGTTGTTTCTGATCTCATTCGTGGAGTTCTGATCATTTTTGTCCCTCTCTAGAACATCTTTCAGTGGCCTGTGTACTGTTGGCTTTGTCATCATGAAATTCTTTAGCTGTTCTTTATCATGAAAGTATTTCACTTCTCCATCAAACTTCAAAGAGAGTTTTGCATGGTATAGTAGTCTGGGCTGGAATTTGTTTTCATAGAGAACCTGAAGTACTCTGCTCCATGCTCTTCTTGCCTGCATGGT
>NW_004524777.1:2186010-2187095 GCF_000260255.1 Octodon degus
CTATTCAATATAGTTCTGGAATCATTAGCTACAGCCATTAGACAAGAGAAAGAAATAAAAGGAATAAGAATAGGTAAAGAAGAAGTTAAATTATCTTTATTTACAGATGACATGATACTTTACTTGGAGGACCCAAAAAACTCCACCAAGAAGCTACTGGAATTAATGCAGAAATTGAGGAACATAGCAGGTTATAAAGTCAATACCCAAAAGTCAATAGCATTTCTCTACACAGACAACAAACACGCTGAGAGGGAAATTATAGAAACAATACCTTTTACAATAGCAGTGAAGAAAATGAAATACTTTGGAATTCATCTAACAAAATAAGTCAAAGATCTTTTCAAGGAAAATTACAGTACTCTGAAAAAAGATAGTAGAGGATTTCAGAAAATGGAAAGATATTCCATGCTCCTGGATTGGAAGAAACAACATAGTGAAGATAGCCATACTCCCAAAATTCCTGTACAGATTTAATGCAATCCCTATCAGACTATCACTGACATACCTCACAGAGCTAGACAAATCATTGCTAAAATTTATCTGGAATCAGAAGTGACCTAGAATAGCAAAGCTAATCCTGGGCAATAAAGACACGGCAGGAGGCATTACAATTCCTGACTAGAAATTGCACTACAAGCCTATTGTGATAACATCAGCATGGTACTGGCAACAAAATAGACCTGAGGATCAATGGAATAGATTAGAAGATGCTGAAGGCCCTATGAACACACTCAGCCACCTTATCTTTGACAAAGTGGCCAAACATACTCATTGGAAGAAAGATAGCCTCTTTAACAAATGGTGCTGGAAAAACAGGCTTTCTACATGCCGAAAACTCAAACTTGACTCATTTCTATCACCATGCTCTAAACTAAAGTCAAGATGGATTAAAGATCTAAACATTAAAGCAGAGACACTTAACCTACTCAGAGAGAAAGTAGGAAGAATTCTTGATGACATAGGGGTTGGCAAAGACTTCATGAACAGAAATCAAATCTCACAGGAAACAGTTGAAAGAATTAACAACTGGGACCTGCTCCTACTGAGAAAGTTTTTCACATCAAAAGAAATTACCAGACCCA
>NW_004524777.1:2187195-2193393 GCF_000260255.1 Octodon degus
GCTGCTGCTAGGAGACAGGTTGACCCAAAGAGCTTTTGGTGGAGTTCTGACAGGCAACAAGCACATGGCCTATATTTCTTCCTTTGTTTGGTAAACTGTCTCATTGACATTTATTTCTCAATAAAATAAAGTAAAATAAAATAAAATAAAATAAAATAAAATAAAAATAAAAAGATTTTGACTAGTGGAGAGCTGCTGCTAGGAGACAGGTTGACCCAAAGAGCTTTTGGTGGAGTTCTGACAGGCAACAAGCACATGGCCTATATTTCTTCCTTTGTTTGGTAAATACTAAGGGCACCTAGGGTAGAAAGTGAAAATCATATGTGAAAAATTAATAATAATTAGAGCAGGGGAGTTAATGACAGTTGTTAAGTAAAAAATTAGAGTTTAGGAATGTGGCCAGATAAAATGTATGAGGAAATGATTTGATAGCCCTGGAAGTCCTGTATCAAACCAGATGCAACCCAGGAGTGCAATCCCCAAACAGCATAGCATCCAGCTCACCCACCATTTGGTGTGATAAGTAAGGTCTCAACTCACATGTCTCCAGTTTTTCATACATCATATGTTTTTCATCAGAAAAAAAAATATATTCAGTCAAAACATAGGACCACACAACTGAAATCAAAAGAAAAAATCAAAGGATTAGAATCACATACTCAACATGTAAGGAGGAAGATAACATTGAATAAAGCTATTTTTTAAAAAAAAACTAGAGCCAAACTCATGACATTCCCAGATAAAGAAAATGAGAAATTGTTGCTACAAAGGACCATAATGAAGCAACTTACGCAGGCTGAAAACAAGTGACCCCAGGTTGTAAATCAACACACACACACACACACACACACACACACACACACACACACACATAAAGAGCACTGTTAAAATAATGTTACCTTTAAAAAGACAGTAAGGATGTACATTAAACTTTCTTTTCTTGTCTGATTTAAGAAATGGTTGCATAAAATTACAACAAAATCTTGGTTTTAGAGCATAATTCATTCCAGAAATATGCTTGTTATCCAAAGCACTTGTAGATCAAAGTGAATTTCCCCATTGGAAATAATGCAAACTCAGATGATATGTCCCATAACCCAAAAATATTCATATAAAAATGATTGCAATACTGTAGCATAATACAAAATGATAAAGAATATACAAAATATAAATAAAAATATACAAATTAAACATACTTACCTTTGAAAATTTTCATGGCTGATGTAAGGGAGATAAGACAGAAGTTAGTAGGACAATTTTTACTATCTCTAATGCTATCACTGCTGTCTATTGGCTCAATACAATCTTTTTGTTTTCATGCAACATTAACAGGGAATCTATCCATTTGTTTTTGCTTCCTTTTGAGGATTTCATGGAAATGTGGCATTGCATTATTGTTAAAAAGATTCATTGCTTACACTGCTATAGCCTTGTTTGGGTGGTACTTTTCTACAAAATTTTGCACTACTTCCCACATTTTACACATCTTTCTAATCTCATTTGAAGTGAGAAATTCCTCCACATTTTCTCTTCCTGTTTTGCAGATGAGATTTCCTCCACAATCTCCTGGTGTTGGGAAATGGTCACTCATAATCCCAGAAAGAGAGACAGAAAGAGAATGAACCTTTGGCTCAGTTGTAATCATGTGATATACGGCATCACATACTACCCCTACTAAAACATACCGCTCTTTTATGAAGTTAAAATTTATTAGAAATATTTGCTCATCAAATGGTCTCATTTTGCCTAGGATTATATAAATTACTGTGTAATACAACAGTCCTCAATGTTGAAATTAAGTATGATTTTTATCATTTGAGTTTTATTATAGTTTTATTAATCTATATGGCAAAATATTTGCAGTTTTAAAAAAATCTTTAAAAAGAGGGAAAAAGGGCCAGGGAGATACCTCAGTAGAATAAGTGCTTGCCTGGCAAGCACAAGGTCCTGAGTTCAAACTCAGGTACCACCAAAAAATAAAAATACAAAATAAAAAGAGTAAAGCTACTAATCCAAGGTTTTACAGTACTTACATGTTTTGTTTCAACTATAACATATAGACATGTAATATATTTGCCTACTGTAATACAAATAAGATAGATGGGGAAAATACTGTACATGGCTAATTAAATGAATCTAGTTATAACTTAAATATAAATCAATAAGGTAAGCTAAAAACAACAAATAAAAAGTTTAGGATACCAAAAACTCAATATATATGTACTTATTCAACTTATTTCAAATAGAAAAATATATGAAATAAAAATTATAATTGTGATTGCTGGATTTGTGATGTTTATTGGTATAATATGCATTAAAATAATACCACAGAAAGGGGAAAAGGAATAGAACTACATAGGGATAACTTTTCCTTATTTCTTTAGGAATAAATTGTTATTAATCTGAAGTTGATTCTGACTAATGTAAATATATATTGTAAAATCTGGAGTAATTACTAAGGAAATAATTTTAAAACATGTGAAAAATCCTTAATATCAAGATGCTACACTAGAATATATTCATATAATTAAAAATAAAATAGAAAATGGAAATAGAGAACCAAAAAAGCTAAGAGTGAAATAGAAGTATAAAGTAAAAATTGCAGATGTAAATCCAACTATATCAATAATAGCATTAAATGTGAATGAATTAAGTAATTGAACCAAAAGACAGCAATTGTCAGAATGCACTTTTAAGAGGTGATCCAACTATGTTTTGTTATGCTACTCAGTTTTTTATCACTGTGACAAAATATCTCAGGTAAATCAACTTTAAGGAGGAAAGATTTATTTTGATTCACTTTTTCACAGGTTTCAGGCCATGGTCAGCCAGATCCATTGTTTTAGGTGTGTTGTGAGACATAAATGTCATGGCAGAAGGATGTTCCAGAGGGAATGTGCCCATTTTATGGCAGTCAGGAGGCAGAGAGAATGGAAATACTATGAAGAGTCAAGAACAAGATATACTTTTCAGGTTACTCCTCCAGTGATCTGCTTCCTGTATCTAGGCCCCACCTTCTAACAATCCATCAAACTGTACATTAATCTATTAATGAGAATAGCAGTTTCATGAACTAGTCACCTTCCAAAAGCCCTACATCTGAGTACATGAGCCTTTTGGAGGGCATTTTTGATCCAATACATTACAGCTGTCTATAGAAGATACATTAACAGATTTGAAGATACAAATAAATGGAAGACTAAAGAATGAAGGATATATTTTATAAGTAGCTACTAAGTGAAAACTGTAATGACTACATGAATTCCACACAAAATGGAGTACAACTGAACTGTTACTAGACATACAGAAGGACATTTTATAATGATAGCTTATATATGAAGACACTATCACAGGGCTGGGGAGATAGCTTGACAGTCTAAGCACCTGCCTGGCAAGTGCAAGGACCTGAGTTTTATCCTTGGTACCCATGCCACAACCCCGAAACCCTGGGCATGTGGAACCAGCCACCAAAACTGGGTGTGGTGGTGCATGTCTATAAATCCAGCATGGGGGAGGCTGAGACAGTAGGATCACTATGAGTACTGTTTTTTTCAAAAATGAGAAGTTAAAGCAGGGGGCCTGCCCATTAGTGCAGTTGTTTCAGTGCCTGCATAAACAAAGCAGTCAGGCTCAAGATGCTCTGGTTTGAACCCAGTCTCACCCAGGAAACCAGAGATGCCCTCAAGGCATCTTGAGACCTCCAAAAAAATCCTTCTGCCATAAGGGGCTGGGGAGATGGCTCAGTGGAATAAGCACTTCCCTGGCAAGCGCAAGGGCCTAAGTTCAATCCCTGGTTCTGCAAGAAAAAAAAAAGCAATTATAAATGCACACTCATCTAGCAACAGAACATCAAAACGTATGAAGCAAAGACAAAACAAAAAAATAAAAAAATCTATATTATTTATAGATTTCAATACCTCAATTTTAATAATTGAAAGAACCATTAAACAGAAGTTCAAGAAGGAAAAATAAGACTCCAACACTGTAATCCAACAGGATTTAACAGACATCCACAGAATCCTTCACCCAACAGTAGCAGACTACAACATTCTCTCAAACCCACTTGGAATATTCTCCCTAATAGACCAGGTACTAGGCAAAAAGCATAATACTTCAATTAAAATAAAATAACAGAAATAATACAAAGTATGTACTCTATGCACAGGGGGATAATTAGAAATAATAAAAGACAGACACATGTGGGTCACCTAAAAAGTAAAGATAAACAATCATCCACCTAAAAGACCAATGATTGAAAAAAGATATCAAAAGTGAAATTGGAAAATACTTTCAGATGAACGAAAATGAAGATTCAACATATTTATGTTCATAAGGAAACCTGAAGCAGAACTTACAGGGAAATCTATAGTTCTACATACTTATACAAAGAAACTATTATTTTAAATCAATAACGTGATCTTTCACAAAACATGATAAAAATGAAGTGAAAAATTAAACCTAAGACAAGCAAACTACCAGTAATGAAGACTATAGAAGAAATTAATAAAATAGAACATAAGAAATATATGGAGAAAGCCATTTAAGCAAGTACTGATTCTTTGAAAAGATCAACAAAATTAACAAAACATATTAAATTGACCAAGAGAAAAAGAAAGAAGTCAACCAAATAGAAGAAGAGACAGTATTACTGGCCTTACGTAAATGAAAAGGATTATAAAACAGTATTAAGAAACAATTATATGTCAATAAGTTAAGTACCCTACATGAGAGGACAAATTTCTATAAAGACACATACTAGTAGCACTAACTCAAGAAGAAAAGGAATATCTGAATAGATTTTTAATAAGTGATTAGGTTGGATTAACAATTAAAAGAAGAGCTTACAAAAATCATCCAAGGCTCATATGGTTTCATTGTTCAATTATATCAAATGTATAAAAGCTAACCACAAATTTTCACAAAAAATCCAAAATATAGATAAAGAGGGTATACTTCCTAACTCACTCTACAAGGTAAGTAATATTCAAATAAAATCAAAGACAATATAACCACATCAAATCACAGGCTCAGTATTTCTTCTAATTTCAAAAGTACTCAAAATTTCAAGTAAATATCAATAAAATAACTCTAGCAAAATAAAAGAAAATAGAAAAATATGTGTATATACAAGATAGTTAAGATAGCTATATAGCTAGTTTCTCTTCATTCATTAAAAATAAAGCTTTGGGCCATGGGGAGATAACTCAGTAGAATAAGTGCTTCACTGGCAAGTGCAAGGGCCTGAGTTCAATCCCCAGTTCCGCCAAAAAAATTAAATAAATAAAAATAAAGCTTTGTGCAAATATTGTATGAACAAAATAGCAAGCCTATCTTCTACTCTGAATACCTACTAGGAAGACAACATGCGATGTAAACTATGATAACTTTCCTACTATCCTGTTTTGAAACTCAGTTTCATTGTTATATTTATCTTTTTTCTCTCTAAAATAAAAGCGTAAAAGCTATACAACATTGGCCAAGTGAACTTTTCCTATGAAAGCGAAGTTGGTTCAATATCTTGAAATCAGTTACTGTAAGGCACCATACTAGTAACATAAAAATAAACTCACACAATCATCTCAATACCTGCAGAAAAAATACTTGAGAAAAGTTATCACATTTTCATAATTGGAAACACACAATAAACTAAGAATGAAAAAGAAACGTCTAGATCAGATAAACATCCGTGAAACTTTTGTCCTCCCTTTTCTCCACCTCCTCTATTCCTCAATCTATCTATCTATCTATCTATCTATCTATCTATCTATCTATCTATCTATCTATCTGACTATGTATCTATTGACCTACGCATTGATCTACCATCTCCGTATCTTTATCATTATTTTCTCTCTTCCCATCCCTGTCTCTCTCTCCTCCTATATTCCAGGTTTTATTTCTATTTATTTTCTCTCAGCCTATAAACAAAGTTAAGTACCTTTCATTTTTCTGTTTTCATTTATTTTAAATTTTTCCATAATTTTGTTGATCAACAAATATCAATGAGACAGTTTCAAATCAAATTGATAGGACAGTTTCAATAATTAACACATTGCATACATTCCTCCCAGTGGTTAATTGCTGTACAAGATGCAGACATGATATCCTATCCACAAACACCATTAGAACAAATCACTCTATTCATTAAGAGAATGTAACTATATATCTATCCTAACCACTTTGAGTACACAGATCCAAAAT
>NW_004524777.1:2198933-2207216 GCF_000260255.1 Octodon degus
TATGCTTCAGTTACCTGAATGTCAGATTGTTTCCTCATATTTGTTAAGTTTTCTGCTATTACTTCTGCCCATATTTTCTTAATGTCATTTGTGTTGACTCCTTCTTTCTCACTGATGCCTGTTAGTCTCACATTGTTTATCTTTGCATCATCTTGCAGATGATTCATTATTCTTTCCTGCATCCTCATTGTTTTTAAGAGATCCTTTCTTACCTTTTCACTAGCTGCACCAGCATCTTCAAGATCTGAAACTCTGTCTTCCCTTTCACTTAAATGGTTTTACAAGCTTGTGATTGAGGTCTTAGTTTCCTCTATATCTGTTTGACTGTGCTTCATGCGATCTATTTCTTTCCTGTATTGCTCATTCAAGGAATCTGTCACTTTTCTAATCTCCTCTATTTTTTTTAATCAATGTCTTCTTTAGTAGCAGTTATAAATTCTTTTACTACAGTTTTTTTTTCAGATTGGGTTTCCTCCCTATATCTGTAGTTTCTTTTTTCTTTCAGATTCTATGAGTTCTGAGAATTTTTTTTATTTCAGAAAAGAATTTCCTGAGTTCCTCTATAACTTTCTGCTGTTGCTCAATTACTATCGACTCTATTAATTCATGCATTTGAGCCGAGCTATTGTCCTCTGCACTTGTTCTTGGTGGGCAATGGGTTTCCTCCATATGTTTCTGCATTTGATTCTTTAGTGCAGATGTTATTAATTCAGGGATTTCTTTTATTTCCAATATGAGTTCCTCTATACCTTTCTGCAGCTGTTTATTTATTTCAGAAGCCATTGATTCATTGCTTTCAACTGTGTGATTCCCAATTTGTTCTGTATGATTGTCCTCTTCACTTGTTATGGGTGTGCTTGGGTTCTGAGGTTGCTGTTTGTTCCTTCTTTTCATTCTGTGTAGCACTGTCTTCTGTCCTTTGGTGTAGATCTTTGTTGCAGTTATAACCTTAGCACGTACTGAAATTCAGGTGCAGATCTACAACATTTGGATTTATCCAGGCGTGCCTGGCTTGGGTCTGGTTGCTGTGCTCAGCTCCTTCCTGCTGCTGCACTTGGAGCTGAACCTGTTGTGCCTCTCTGGCAAGATTTTCTTCTCCTGGACTAGCTGGGTGGTTCTATCCTCTACCCTCTCTGCAAGGATTGCAGCTGCGTGGTTACACCCCCGGCCTGTACGCCAGGCCTGAGCTGAGCCTGGAGGGGACAAGGTGTAGTAGGGGGGAGAGGCAGCTCTCCCACACACCTACCGGGCCTGTGCTAGGATTGGATCTGGGGGTTCCCGGAACATGGCTGTAATTCCTACGGGCGGGCGAGTTGGGTAGGTGCTGTGGAGTGTTGGGGTCATCCCAAGTGGTGGAAGATGGTTTCACCCAAGCTGTGCCTGGGCTGGGACCGGTAGTAGGTCCCACCAGCACAGGGTAGCAGAAAGCTCTCCTACACACTCACCAGGCCTGGGATAGGACTGGGTCTTCGCCTTCCCGGAATGCAGCAGAAATTCCTACTTGGTGGGCAGTGGGGGTGAGCTGCTGCAGAGTGCTGGGGGGAGTCCCAAGTGGGTGGAAGAGGGTCTCACCCACGCTGCACCTGGGCTGGGACCAGTAGTAAGTCCCACTGGTGCAGTGTAGCCCACCTTTCATTTTTTTAATCATAAGTTATTTCATTTCTCTTTTCAGAAATACTACTGACTTGGGAACTCACTGAGGAGAAAAACCAAAGTCATTACAATGTCCACAGAAATTCTCTGACATCTCTGATGATCAAACCCCATTCATTCTATCCCAGTCTTACTGCCCTGCTTGCTGTTCCTCATCAAGCATAATGCTTTCTTAGGGCCTATTTTTGGATCATCCCAGATTGCTTTTGCTTGAAATTATTTTAAATATCTATGTCTCACCCACTCACTTTCTTCACATCTCCACTCATGTGTCATCTTATTATATAAGCCTTTCTTGACTACAATAATTAGCATAGTATCTGCATCATCATTATTCTGCCACCTCTTAACAGTTTTACTTTTCCCATCTCTACTGCTAGAACCTGGGCTACATGAAGATGAGGGCTTCCTTTTGTTTACCACGGTGCAATACCACATTGAATAATACTTGATACTGATCAGGAAAATAACTGCCTCTGATGTCCAAAACCAACCTGATATTGTTAGACTTCACTCTTAGCCAAACCACTTTGTTCTCCTATTGAACATAAATAATATCACAGAACACAACCAGAGACATGATAGAATGAAATAAAATAAAGCTTATTCATAATTCTGTTTAAGGACAAAAAAAAACAAGATTGGCTGCACCACCCATAATAACATATTCAATCACAAAATCTTCTCCACTTAATGAGAACATTCAAAGGTGAGAAAACCTCTACTTTCACTGGCCCTCCTCAAAATTACTCAAAATCTCCAAATTATGTACTAGTTTCTTTTTAACATCCTCTTGCTGAGACACTCCATTTTTCCCCCTGGTGTGGTCTCTTTCCACCTACAATTAGTACTAAACTCAACTTGTTTAACTACAAATGTCCCTACTTATCTTTTGTCAAATGGCTGTACCTAAACTGGATGCTTCAGTAAGATTCACTTAAGACTGTGCTTTAAATTGAATTCTTTAGTAACTAGCTATACCCACCTGAGATGCAGTGTGTCTATCTAATCACAGGAATGCATGTTCTTGCCTGGTGATTGTAATGGTTTGCTGCAGTTTCAGTGTCCCTCAAAGATGCATGTGTTAAATGCTCAGTCTCCAGGGTGGCACTAGTGGGAAGTGCTAGAAACTTTAAAAGATGGACCCTAGGAAAAGTCTTTGGCCTTAGATGTATGAGGTACAGTAGTTCTCATGGAACCCTTTGGTAGTTATCAAAAGAGGGTTACAAAAAAAAAGTAAGCCTGGTGCTTTCCACTTACTCTTTCTGATTTCCAGTGTACTCATCTAACTATTTGCTCCTACATGTGCTCCCATCAATATGTAATGCCACCTGCCAATCTCATCAGAGGTCAAAGCCATGGGACAATTTCAGTGTTAAAATGTTGACTTCCAACACTGTGAACTATATAAACTTCTTTCTTTTTTATGTATTTAGTACAGGGTTTGCAGGGTATACACTGTCTCACTACATAGATCAGATTTGTAGTGATCCTTCTTGTTTTTCAGCCTCCCAAGTGCTGGTATTACAGGCATCCAATCTCAGCTGTTGTCTCAGCACACCCCAGGGCCAGGGCTGGCACGGCATGCCAGGGATCAAACTAAATTTCTTTCATAGAATGTTAGTTCATAGGGCCAAAAAATAAAATTAAATTAAAAACTTCTTTGGGCCAGGGAGATGGCTCAGTAGAATAAGCGCTTTGCCTGGCAAGCACAAGGGCTTGAGTTCAATCCCCAGTTCCAAAAAAATAAAATAAAATAAAATAAATAAAAACAAAGTTAGTCCATAGGTATTTTGACTGTGGAAACAAAAACCTGCCTAATACAATGCTGAATTTGGATCTTTCTGTTTCACTGAAGGATTTCAGCGTTGGGTTTATTTTGTTTATTGGGAATTACTCTCTTTTGGGGATTTTAGTTATCTGATAAAATTTGTACTGTTTTTAGAATTTTTTCTAACATCTAACAACTGCTTGTCTAATGCCTTGTCTGTTTATATGCTTGTCTAATATCACAGATGTTGCCTATAATAAGAAACTTCTATAGGTAGTAGATGACAATAGCTCAATAAATGTCTTCTAACTACTTTGGGGACTGGGGTGTTCAAAATGTTTCTTCTCAGACAAGTGTCCTTTACACAAACTTTGCACCAGTTCATTATTTCAAAATTTTATGATTGCTTGTCTCGTTTTTGCATCCTTGAGACATTCTGGGACTTTAATTTCAAGCCTCCCAGAATCAGGTGGTTTCATCCAACCTCTAAGCAATGGCTACTGGTATATTAACAAACCCTGGAAACAGGTTATATAAGCACCATCTATATGGATTAGTGTAATGCTCAGGAAGTCTTTTTTCTTTTTGAGACAGTGTCTCACTGTGCAGCAGACTGGCCTTGAGCTCACTTTGTAGCCCAGACTGGCCTAGACCTTGCAAAGATCCTCCTCAGGCTCTTGAGTACTGGAATTACAGCCATGCACCACCACACCCACCTGCACCCCATCCCCACCCTGGCCTTCAGGAAATCTTTTTGACCTAAAACTGCACCTCCTTTAAGCCAAACATTATTTCCTTTATGTTTTCTCATTTTATGTTAAATCCTGTGCATACCTTTCAACTGACAATTTCACCAAGAAAAGTTTGGGAAGTATGATGGCCACAGTGTGCAAATTGTCTTTTGAAAAGTGAATTCAAACAAAACAAAATTCTGATGATTGAATAGTCTGATTTCATAAATGGGTAGATCAGGCTTCTAAATTCAACTCACATTCAAAACTTGCTTTCCTAAAATATTCTTTAGGTAAAGCTAATGAAAAATAGTTTCCCTACCCCACCCTTTTAGACTACACTTAATAATTAGCTTCCAATACTAGCATACTCAATATCCCTTCCATTGTTTCACTGATTAAACCCTGAACTTTGCATAGTACATAAACAGAAAAAGGCTGGTGAGTCTCTCCATTACATGAATTCAAATATTAAGCTAAACATTTTAAAGATAAAATGCTGTTTAAAAGGATTCCCTTATCAAGTATGTAGTGACATTCTTTATCTCTTTGAATGATTTTTGGTTTGAAGTTAATATTGTCAGTAGCCAGGATAGCTACCTCTGCTTTTTTCTGATTTCCAGTGGCATGAAACATTGTTTTCCATCCTTTGCTTGTTAGTCTGTGAATTTCCTCTTGAGAAAATGTATTTCTTGTATGCAGCTTGGATTTTGTTTCTTAATTCACTCTGCTAGTCTGTTTCTTTTGATTGGTGAATTGAGGCCATTTACATTGATGTTTATAACTCATACACATTGGCTCATCTTTGTCATGTTATTTTCTTGCTATAGATGCTCTATGTTTTCCCTCTTTTTAATTACTTTCTCTGTTTGGTGGTTCCTTTCTGTTGTTCTTAAAGCTGTGATAACTTCTGTCTCTTTATAGAATATCTGTCAGTACTCTCTGTAGGGTTGGTTTGGTGGTCATGAATTTCTTCAAATGTTCTTTGTCATAGAAGGATCTTATTTCACCATTGAATTTGATAGATAGTTCTGCAGGGAACATCAATCTGGGTTGGAAGTTATTTTATTTTAGGACCTGAAATACTTCACTCTAAGATCTTGATTTGATGGTTTGTGTTGAGAAATCTGCCATGATTCTGATGGGCTTTCCATTGTAGGTTATCTGTTTCTTCCCTCTAGCAGCTTTTAATATTCAATTTTTTTGCTGAATTTCTGAGATCTTATTATATGTCTAGGTGTAGATTTATTATGATTATGGCAATGTGGAGTTCTATATGCTTCACTTATCTGTATGTCAGGTTCTACTCTCATGTTTGGAAAATTTTCTGCCAGTATTTCTGCAAATAGTCCTTTTACGTCATTGTTGCTGTCTCCTGATGCTTCCTTGGTACCTATTATTCTTATATTATTTTTCTTTGCATCATCTTGTTGCTACTAAATTATTATTGGCTAGTTCCTTGTTAGTGTTAAGAGATTTTTCCTTTCATGTTCATTAGCTGCACCACTGTCTTCGAGGTCTGAAAGTCTACCTTCAGTTTAATTCAAGTGGATCTGCCAGCTTTCAATGGAGTTCTTAATTCCTGGGATATCTGTTTGAATCTCTTTCATACATTCTAATTCTTTCCCATATTGTAAATCTTTCCTCAAATTCATTTGGAACTGGAAGAGACCCAGAATCTCTAAAGCAATCTTGGGGAACAAAGGAAAGGCAGGAGATATCACTATCCCTTACCTGAAATTATACTATAAAGCTACTGTGATAAAAATCAACATTGTACTGGCATAAAGACAGACCTAAGGATCAGTGGAACAGATTAGAAGATGCAGACACAACCATGAACACACTCAGCCACCTTATTTTTGATGAAGGGGCCAACCATGCTCACTGGAAAAAAGATAGCCTCTTTAATAAGTGGTGCTGGAAAAACTAGCTTTCCACATGTTGAAGGCTAAAACTAGACATAGGCCTATCACCATGCATAAAGCTACAGTCAAAATTGATCAAAGATTGAAATATTAAAGCAGGGACAGCCAGATGGCTCAGCAGACTAAAACACCCACTTAGGCAGAGCACAGCAGACGGGGTTTGATACTCGGTGTGCCATGCCTGCCCTGTCCCTAGGGCATGCTGAGATGGTGATTGTGACTGGGTGTGGTGGCACCCACCTCTAATCCCAGTGCTTGGAAGGCTGAACAAGGGGGAATCACTATGAGTCCAATCTACATAGTGAGACCCTGTAGACCTATAGACCCTGTACTAAATCCCCCATCAAAATAAATAAATAAATGTTAAAACAGAAATAATAAATCCTCTGGAGGAAAATGTAGGTAGAAATCTTAAAAATATAAGGGGAGGCAGAGAGTTCATGAACAAAAATCAAACTGCACGGGAAATATTTCAAAGAATCAACAACTAGGATCTCATCTTTTTGAAAAGTTTCTACACTTCAAAGCCAATCTTCAACAGAATAAAAAGAAAACCAACAAACTGAGAAAAAATATAGCTGACTACCCCTCAGACAAAGGCCTTCTATGTAGATTGTATAAAAAACTAAAAAAAAATCAAAGACTCAATCCAAAAATGGGCATCTGAGATGAATATACACTTCTCAGAGGAAGAAATACAAATGGCAAGTGAATATATGAGAAAATGTTTAACATTATGGATCATTTGGGAAATGCAAATTAAAACACTCAGATTCTATCTCACCCCAGAAAGAATGGCTAACATCAAGAAGTCAGCCAAAAACAAGTGCTAGAGAGGCTGTGGAGAAAAAGAGACTCTTCTGCACTGTTGGTGGGACTGCAGACTGGCACAACCACTATGAACATCAGTGTGGAGATTCCTTCAAAACCTAAGATTGGAGATCCCATTCAAGCCAGCTATTTCTCTCCTGGGCATTTTTCCAGAAATAAAAACCTCATATCACAGTGATATGCATGCACCTGTGTTTATAGCAGCGCAATTTGCCACAGCTAAATCCTGGAAACAACCCAAATGCCCATCAACTGAAGAATGAATAGATAAGATGTGGTATTTTTACACAATGGAGTATTATTCATCTATAAAACAGGATAAATTTGAATCTTTGTCGATAAATGGACACGACTAGAGAACATACTCTTAAGTGAAGGACCCACATGTGCAAACATTATATTGTCTCCTTAGTGTGAGAACCTGAAAGATAAAATGAAATCTGAAGGGTATAATAGATACTGGGAAAAGGAAATGAATAACTGATTGGAAGACAACACTATGTATTACAACAAATATGGTGAAATTCATATTACTTTGTTAAGTGAAAATCTATATCACTTGTAATTTCTCTGTTTAAATTCTAATTTGTTCTGTCTTTAAAAATAAAAAAGTAAAAAAAAATTAAAAAGTAAGGAAGGAAAAAATGTTGTCTATAAGGGAGATCATTTCATTAACACAGAAAACATCTACTCTCCTTATAGATAGAACATAATTAGATATATATCTGAGGCCTCTCATTTTTCAGTACTATTTTCTCTTTTCTCCCTCTCATAACATCTTCAAGATTTAATTGATTTAAAATTCATTTGATTATTATGTACATATTCTAGGAAGATTTATTTTAGATAAACTGAAAATTCTTGAATAAAAGCTATAAACTATGCTTCTTCGGTTGACAAAATGTTATTTTTATAATAGCCATTATAACTATAGCTATGAAAGAATGACAAAAGGTACCAATTTCAAGATAAAGATTTCCACATGCTTCTGTCAATAATTATTTTGCCAAAAGAATTGCCATAATATTTTGGTTTATTCAGGACCAAGGCTAAATTTCTTATGATTCAAACTTTTGAAATAACATGCATAAACTTTTATGAGTTACATAAACTTTCATTATTTCTATAACTTCTTCAAAATTAAAAATTATGCTTAATGTGTATTTCACTCAGTTAACACCTGGAATTATAAATTTAATTTATAAAATTCTTACAATGCAACAATTCATAAAAATTTAATGTGTAAATTATAAATTCTTAGGTGAATTTTAAAATATGTACCTAAGTTAATTAGTAAATACTCTTTAAATACTGATGCTTTGTGTGTATCTGTGTGTGTATGTGTGCATGTGTGGATTTAAATACATAT
>NW_004524777.1:2207316-2209680 GCF_000260255.1 Octodon degus
TGGTGCTGGGGGATTGAACCGCGGTCCCTGATGCTTTTGCTAAGCTTGTTCTAAGTAGGTGCTTTAGACCACTGAGCCATCTCTCCAGCCCCCCTACAGAATATATTTAAAAAAATTTAAGAATGAGAAAAGATTTTTAAAATAGGCATAAAGAATTATATAATTCTTATGTTTACACATAAGTCCAAAAATCTCACCATATATAACCTTGAAGCAGGACAGTCCCACAATATTCCTTTGCTTCTCTTTTGCTTCCATTCACCACGCCCTTCCTTTTGAACAACCATCTACCTGAGAGACTTCATAGCAGCAACTGGCATGTCATGACAAGCAGCCCATATTCAGAAGACCAGAATGACAGGCTCTCCAAGCATGAAACTACTATTACAAATTACCATCTGCAGTACAGTTGCTTAGTCCACAGGTGTCAGTATATATAGTTAGTCAGGGTGAGAATCTTTCCAATTAACTGCTAGATTTAAAAAATCTTCTGAATATTCTCAGGATCATTGCCTTGCCCATCTTCTACATATAACTGTATGGCTTGACATTGTCATGTTTCCTAACTCTTCTCTTTTCCCTCTCTTGATTATTTGGTCCTCGAGATCCTGCTTCCCTTTTACTTGTATTACACCTTTCTATTAGTATTTCTTCTTTTGTGTTGTTATACTAGGGAAACTGTATGATATTTACATATGTGTGTCTGGTTTATTTCACTTATGAGTATATGTTCAAGTGGCATCCACTTCAACATAAAGTCTTCGAGTTGACCATTCTTAATAGCTGAATAATACTCCATTGTGTAAAAACACCACATCTTTTTCAACCATTCCTCAGGTTATGCGCATCTTGGTTGTTACCAAGATTAGGCTATCACAAATTGTGCTGCTATAAACATAGGCACACATATATCACTATGATATGATGTTTTCAGAACCTCTGGGAAAACTCCCAGTAGAGGAATAGCTGGTTTAAAGGGGATTTCCAGTCTAACTTTTCTCAGGAGTCTCCATACTGATTTCCATAATGGTTGCACCAGTCTACACTCCCACCAGCAGTGGAGAAGGGGTCCTTTTTCCCCACAGCCTCTCCAAAATTTGTTGTTGCGTTATTTCTTTATGATAGTCATTCTTTCTGGGGTGAGATGATATCTTATTGTTTTAATTTGCATTTCATGGATGGCAAGTGACGTGGCGCATTTTTTCATATATTTATTCGCTTCTTTAATTTGTTCCTCTGAGAAGCTTGAGGTCATCTCGGATGCCCATTTCTGGATTGGGAGTTCAAATTTTGGGATGCTAGTGTTTTTTAGTTCTTTATAGATTTTAGAGAGCAGACCTTTGTTTGAGTACTTATTTGTCATTATTTTTTCCAAATTTGTTGGTTGTCTTTTCACTTTGTTGGTAATTTCTTTTGACGTGAAAAAACTCCATAAGAGCAGGTCCTAGTTGTTAATTCTTTCAAGTGTTTGCCATGCGATTTGATTTCTGTTCATGAACTCTTTGCCTACCTCTAAGTCTTCAAGAGTTCCTCCTACTTTCTCTTCCAGGAGATTTAGTGTCTCTGCTTTAATGTTTAGATGTGTAATCCATTTTGACTTTAGTTTAGTGCATGGTGATAGACCTGGGCAAGTTTGAGTTTTCGGCATGTAGAGAGCCAGTTTTTCCAGCACCATTTGTTAAAGAGGCTATCTTTCTTCCAGTGAGTATGTTTGGGGACTTTCTGAAAGATAAGGTGGCTTAGTGTGTTTGTAGGGGCTTCTGATCTATTCCATTGATTCTCAGGTCTATTTTTTTGCCAGTACCATTCTGATTTTATCACAGTAGCCTTGTAGTACAATTTCAAGTCAGGAATTGTAATGCCTCCAGCCATGTCTTTATTGCCCAGGATTAGCTTTGCTATTCTAGGTCTTTTCTGGTTCCAGATAAATTTTAGCAATGATTTGTCTAGCTCTGTGAGGTATATCAGTGGTAGTCTGATAGGGATTGCATTAAACATGTACAGCAATTTTGGGAGTATGGCCATCTTCACAATGTTGGTTCTTCCTATCCAGCAGCATGGAATATCTTTCCATTTTCTGAAATCCTCTAGTATCTTTTTTCAGAGTACTGTAGTTTTCCTTGAAAAGATCTTTGTCTTCTTCAGTTAGATTAATTACAAGGTATTTCAATTTCCTCGGTGTTATTATAAAAGGTATTGCTTCTATAATTTCCCTCTCAGTGTGTTTGTTGTCTGTGTAGAGGAATGCTATTGACTTTTGGGTATTGACTTTATAACCTGCTATGTTCCTCAATTTCTGTATTAGTTCTAGTAGCTTCTTGATGGAGTTTTTTGGGTCTTCCAAGTAAAGGATCATGCCATCTG
>NW_004524777.1:2222432-2229268 GCF_000260255.1 Octodon degus
AGCCTTCTAGGTAGCTAAGATAATTTTTATTTATTTATCCATATTTATTTCTTAAAATGCCACTAAGTTGCCAACCTTTGTCAGTGTATTTTGATAATGTCACATGTGTTTTTGTCTTCACAAAATTTCAAATTAGCATGAAATGGATGTAGCTGAAGAAAGTAACTAAATAGTTTTCACCTATATGTTCTCTGGATTTCTTTTAAGGTAGAGAAACAAGAAATTGGTTACTTGAATTAAAGATAGTAATTAATATACACTGTTGATCATAATAGGTATAATATCTGAGAACTATATCTATGTGAGCAGAATACTACATCTCCTTTATTAAAAATGTTTTTAAATGTTATATTTTGTTTGAATAATAAATTTAATAATATATTGTTTTAGTGTGTAAAAGCAATTATATTTAAAGTGATAATTAAAGCTTTACATTATCTGTTCATATATTTTATACTTTATATATTTAAATATAAATGCATTAATAAACTGTAATTTCTTACATAATGTACTAAATGAAAAAAATAGAATCTGTATTTTTTCTATAAAATAGCAAAGTTATCTTTTGCCCAAATCAAGAGAAGTTCCTTTTTGTCTCCAAATTGTTCTGTTCATTCTCAGTGCTTTTAGCATAATCTTAAATCATTTTATTAGAGATTTCCTTAGATAGCACTGACCTAGTTTTATTTGTTCATTAAAACAAGGTTACCACAGACCTAAATTCCCTTTTAAAATGTAAACCACTCTCAAAAGTTAAATCATCTCCGATGACTAAAATAACTGCCCTTACACCAACCTGCCAGCTGGAGAAAATCAAAATAAAATATTTATATTGATAGCTGATGTGTTTTGGGATAAACCTGCAATTTGGAAGTTTGGGATGCTTCTAGAAAAAAAAATAAACATTTTCTTATCTTGATAAAAAGCGAAGGATAAAAGTGGCAAATTGAAGAATTTTTAGGCATTTTGCTGTTAACTAAGGAAATAGGTATCATAAAAATAAAGGTCAAAGTATAATGATCCATTTCATAATAATGTTTCAGCTGACCACTATGCTAAATTAGCAGGATTAACAAGGTAATTACTCCTGTAAATCACACAGAAAAGAGATGTTGCAGATGGTCAGAGCAGCTATTATTAACTATTAGAGACAACTGATTTGAAAAAAGAAGAAGGGAGAAAACTGGTGATGCTCATTGCATAAAAATAATATTTGGTCTTTCATATAGGTTAGTGATTAAATCTTAGCTTGTTCAAAAGCATCCTAGCCACATTTGCTTATTAGTTCAATTCAAGTGAGAAAAGACATTTTAAATGGAAGAATGGAGTGTTTTCTGACATAGAGCTATAGGTCTACAGATCATACTACTGTAAACTCTATCATAAATATTTCAAGAACACAGAAAATATGTAAGGCCTTGGTTAGATGGTGGGATAAAAATATATTTTGTATTACATTACAGTGAGAAGAGTTAAGAATAAGAAAGAAGAAACTATATTTTGAGGAAAGAGAGGACGTGCTCTCAGAATGAAGAAAAAGGGGGCAGAAAAGCAAGACAGCATGGAGAAACAGAAAGGCAAAAAAGTACAAAGCAGTTTGCAATGCTGACCCTGGTTCCCAAGGAAGAGTGAAATCCTAACTGCAAACACAGTGCAAGCCAGAAAGGCCCAGCAGCTCCAGTGATAAACATCAGATTGCAGAACTAATAACAAGAAAACCCCAGTTATTTACAGCAGTAAACTGTAAATTCACTGTGGAAACTTACTTTGAAATTGACTTCTCTCAAGTGGCATGCTATCTTTAGAGAAAAAAAAAATCTATAGCAGGGCCACCATATCTCAGAATGGTGAAACAGGCAGCCATTTTGAGAAGAGGCTTATGAAGACCAAACTACTTTGTATAACAAAATCACAGAACAACCAAACTTTGAAGTCCCTGGAGACACCAATCTCCTGTTATTGAGTGAGAGACAGACACAAAAGCCATTAGTGGAGAGATAGTGGGTTCATTTCAGACCCTCTGAGAAGTAGTGGGGAGCTCAGTCTGTGGAGGACACAGTGCTTGGCTGCATAGCCTTCTGTGTTGAAGACAAAAGTCAATTCTGTGTGGGGCTTTTTTCTGAAGGAGCTAGATCTGAAAGTGCTGGGATGCAGCTCATGAGATTGCTTGATTTCTCTTGCTGTACTTCTTCAGCACAGAACTCAGTACTCTATTCACCTGCCAACATGTTTGGGAATATGACAGTGCTTGGACATTTAGGTGCACAGAAGGGGTGGGTTTGACTTTGAAGTGAGGTGAGCAGCTAACTGGCCTACATGCTGCAAAGATATTTGAGGATAGCAGTGGCTTCTTGTGCAAAAACTGAAACAAACAATAAGAATCCTTGGCAGGAAATACAACTCTGAGGCAGGCAATATAGCTTTCACTGGTACCCATTTTATGGGAAAGGCAAGGCATAGCATGGCTCAGGATTCATATAATGCCAATGTGTTCAATAGAAATAGACAGAAAAAGCAGCAGACTCCGTATACAATTCACTAACATTTCTCCATACCCAGTTGATTCCAATATCATCAGTCCTGGAAAAAGACATAAGCAAACCAAATACACACGCAGAAGAACTTTTTGGATTTACTTTCATTTGCATTTTTATTCTTTTCTAGTTTTCTTTTTTTGGTTTAATCTTACCTTACTTTTATCAAATTTTATTTACTACTTTGTTGTTTAGTTATATGTGATCTCTTGGTCTTTTCCCTTCATCATTCTAATCTTACTTTCCTTTTTAAAAACTTTCTTCAGGCTGGCCAAATAGCTTGGCAGATTAAAGGTGCCTCCAAGCAGGCACAGGGGCCAGGGGTTCAATCCCTGGGTCTGCCGTGCCAGCACTGCCCCCAAGGTGCTCTGGGATGGCAATTGAGACTGGATGTGGTGGCTCCTGCCTGTAATCCCAGCTCTTAGTAAACTGTAAACAGGAGGATCATTACAAGTCTGATCTAGTAGTGAAACCCTGAACACCCTGTAGACCCTTTCATATAATATAAATAAATAAATAAATAAATAAATAAATAAATAAATAAACTTTTTTAACATCTTTCCATTTCCAGTTCCTTCCATTTTATTAATTTTAATCTATATTAATTTTTAGCATTTTAGTTTACTACATATTATTACCACTCACTTTTCTATTGAATATGGTAGTGTAGTTCTTGATTTTCTTTGGATTTTACTACATTTTAATATCTGATTTTTTGTGTGTGTCATTCTCATTACCATACTTTGTTTTCTTCTCTTTGAATAGTACTAAGGACTGAGCCTTCAAAATAAGGCTGCTATGAAGAAGAGCCTTACATTGGAAAGGAAATGATAGCCACCCCTATATATACACAAAACACAATATAGTAACACAAGAAATATGACCAAAAACAAATGAAAAGACTCCTCCAAGAGTCTATTACTCATCAATAACTGAATCCAAAGATGTCAGAATTGATAAAACACTAAAAAATTCAAAAGAATGATTCTCAAAATGACCAAAGGAGTAGTTGATACTTTATGTCAACTTGGCTGGATGTCTTCTTGGCGCACTTCCAGCTGGTGGGGGTCCCGCCCTGGGACACAATTGGCTCTGCCCCCAGAGTGACTCAGCACAGAGATCATATAAAGGGGCTGAGGAAGTAGTCCATGTTCCACTTTGTGGGAGGAACTTCAGTCCTCGCTTTTGGCTTGGACTTCATCACCTGGCTTGCAGGGCAGACTCTTCGGCCTCCAGCTTGGATCCTTCACCTTCTGTCGTAGACTCTTCAGCGTCCATCATAGACTCTTCAGTCTTCCATCACAGACCCATTAGCTGATGGGTACAGACTTGCACGGAGCACAGCAGTTAGCTTTAGACCTTGGGACTGAACTCCTCAGTCTGGGGTGTGTAGACGCCCTCTGCACACTCCCTCATCTGACTCTGCAGCTGACTGTCATAAGCCAATCTTGTAATTCCTTATGCATTGTATATCTTGTGTTAATATCTGTTCCTTATATTATATCTGTTCCTCTAAGTAAAACCCTGACCAATACAACCAATAACTTCAAAGATAATAAAAATAAACAGATGAATGAATTAATAAACATTTTAGGATATGCAAGAGCAATTCAACAAAGAGATAGAGATGAAACAGAACTAAACAGAAATCCTGGAAATAAAAAGTTCAGTAACTCAAATCAAAAGTTTAAGGAAAGGTTCAATAATAGACTGAATGAAACAGCACACAGAATTTTATGCCTTAAAAACAGGTTGGTTAATTTTCACACTCAGACACTAATGTATAGCACATGGAAGAAGTGTGGCGCACAATTAAAAGATCAAACATAAATTTTGGCATAGAAAAACTTGGCTAGGCACAGAATAAAGGCATAGAAAATCTATTCAGTGAAATAGTAACAAAAATTTCAAAGTCTTGAGAGAGCTGTGAACATCTAGGTACATGAAGGATTTTCAATCCCAAAAGACATGAACATAAAGAATTTCTACACATCATATTACAGTTAAAACTCCAAGAGTACAGAACAAGAAAAAGAACGCTGTACTGAAACCTGCAAAACTGAAATACCAAGTCACTTATATAGGCAAACTTTCCAAAACAATTACAGATGTCTTCAGCAAAAATTCTAAAATTCAGGAAGACATGCAATAATGTATCTTAATTCCTGAAGCAAAATAACTATCAACCTAGAAAACTATATCCATAAAGTTATTCTTTAGACTCATAGTATAAATAAAGGCCTTCTAAGATAAGCAGAAAATAAATTTATGACCATGAAGCCAGCAGTGCAGAAGAAACCTAAAGGGTTCATGCACACAAAAGAGGAAGAGATAAGCAAATGAACGATAGGAAGGAATCAAACTTCAGAAAAACAACAAAATGAGAGGAATTCACATATATGTATTTCTACAGTAACTCTAAAAGCATTGCTTCCTTGGCTTTTGCCTGAGAGTAAGTAAAAGTAAATGGTCCTTATCATCCATAAAAATGACAGACTGGTAGACTGGATTAAAATACATAAAACAACACTTTGCTGTCTTTGAGAAACATACCTCACAGGCAAAGGCATACAAACTAAAAATGAAAGATTTGAAAACAATATTTCATGAAAGTGGAACCTATAAGTAGTCAGGAGCGGCTATACTCATATTTGACAAAGCAGACTTCCAGATAAAACTCATCCAAAGAAATGAAAAGGGGAGCTATGTATTAGTAAAGGGAACAATACACCAAACCAAAACAGTTATCAATGTGTATTCACCAAATGCCATTGCAAACAATTCCATAGAGCAACATTACTCAATATATATATATATATATATATATATATATATATATATATATATATATTAGTGAGTTATTTCAGTACTTCACTAAGAGTTTATCTGGATGTTTTTATAAAAAGTAAACATCAGAGTTAAACTACAAAATTTAAATTGGACAACACACATTTACATAGCGTTCCATCCAATGACTACACAATATACATTTGTTTTAGTAGCTTATGGAAGTTTCTTTAAAATAGATCAAATTCTAGACCATAAATCAAATCCCAAGAAGTGAAAAAATGAAGTAATTTACTGTATCTTATCTAATCATGGTAGAATGAACTAAAAATCAACAGCCAGAGAAACTACAGAACTAATAAAACAGGGAAATTAAATTACTTTGCTTTTGAATAATTGGTGAGAAGAAATCAAAAGATGAATTTAAAATTCTTGTAAACAATTAAAACTCAAACCACAGCATAGCATAATAACTGAGATACAGCAAAGATAGTGCTAAAAGAGAAGCTTATACTATGAGTGCTTACATCAAAATGTCAAGGAAATTATGGTGGCAATGCCTATAATGCCAGTATTCAGAGAGTGAGGCAGGAAGATGATGAGTTCAAGGCAAGACAGGGCCACATAACATATTCAAGGCCAGATGGGGCTACAAAGTAAAATATTTTCTCAAAAAATATAACACACATCCCAAATAAATAACCTAATGATGCATCCCAAGGTTTTAGACTAACAGGAGCAAATCAAAGCAAATAGAAGAAAGGAACAGTGAAAATCACAACTAAAGTACAGGCTAAAAGAACAATACAGAGATAAAACAAGGTAGTAGGAAGAGAGTAAAGTGCCTACAATAAGCCTCAGTTGCAGGGGAGGTGGACTGCTGACCTGAAGATCTTGAAACTCACCAGAACTACGTTTGCCCCTGACCAGCTCCACACCCATAGATTCTGTGCTCTATCTATAACTATTGACTAACTATGAGTCTCCTCTAGATTTCATTTTCTCTTGGCACAGGGCAGAAAAAGCCCTGTGGAATATTTATCTCACTTTTCTCTTCTCATCTTCTATTGCTTCATTTTTCAGACTAAAAAAACCACCTGATCATGGATAAGGCCCATATCCAGAGAAAAAACATAGGGGCAGAATGTCAGTAGCTCCACGGAATAACAATTGACTGGGCCAGCAGCGCTAGAGCCAAGAACAGCCCATGGCGATTGTAAACTGCAGAAACAAAACAAAAAAAGCACAAGGTCCTGAGTTCAATCCCTGGTACAAAAAAAGAAAAAAATAACATGGAGATTTAATCTGAAACTGTCTCCACCTATATGGCAGGGGAGTGTTGGGGAAGTCCAGTGAGGCACATAGCATATTTGAAAAAGGTTAATCCTGCAAAACTCTCAAATATAATGGAGAAGTGAAATATTTCCATGACAAAGAACAACTAAAGAATTTCATGATGACAAAGCCAAGTCTACATAGACTACTAAATGATGTTCTAGAGAGGGAGCAAATTGA
>NW_004524777.1:2230433-2235130 GCF_000260255.1 Octodon degus
TATATATGTAGAATTGTATCTATTACAGGAGTGTTATTAGAAATTAGTATGTAGAAAAAATTTGATAACAAATAGTATTTTTATCACTAATTATCCAGGTAAAATAATAAAATAGTTCCCCACCTTAAAAAAAATGATAGAGACAAAGACTTTCCATGACAAAAAAAAACACTTACAAAACTCATATCTATTGTACAAGTACTTCAAAAACTCCTCAAGGATATCCTAGCAAGGAAAAACAAAGCCAACAACAGAATGTCTAATAGTGTTGAGCCAGCAAGATAGCTCAGAGGATTAAAGCACCTACTTAGGCAAACACAGGAACTGGGGCTCCATCTTGGCATGCTGTGCTGGCCCTGCCCCTGCGGTACCCTGAGACTGGGACTGAGGTTGGGAGTGGTGGCACGCACCTGTAATCCCAGCACTTGGGAGGTTGAAAACAGGAGATTCATGACAAGTATAATCTGTGTAGTGAAACCCTGTAGACCCTGTACTAAATAGAAAAAAAAAAAGATCTAATAGTGTACCATTTCTAATGTCTTACCAATTATTATTATGCTCTCTTTAAAATAATTTTTAAGTAAAAATGACCAAAAAATTGAGGTTTATTGAAAGCAACAGTTGATATCCAATTATTTTGCCAACTTACAAAACTATATCTGTTAATCTGAACAACAGATTTGACAATAAAAATATATAATATAACAACCATTGTTAATTAGCTTTTCTTGCTGTGAAAATCTGTAACCTGTTTCTGTCTTTGTTTCTTTTCTTTTTTTGTTTTTTCTTTTTATTGTTTTTTATTAATTTTATTGAGAAACAAATAGCAATGAGAAAGTTTCAAACCTCATTAATAGGACAGTTTCAATAATTAATACATTGAATATTGTTGTCTTTGTAGTGGTTATTCATAGTACAAAATGCAGACATTATATCCTGTCTAAACACTATTAGTACAAATTTTTTTTATATTTATTTATTTATTTAATGTCTGTGTGTGGCCAGCTCAGCCCACCAGGGTGCGGGGCTGGCTGGCATGTGGTGCTGGGGATTGAACCACGGTCCCTGTGCTTTGCTGAGCTTAGCTTGTTCTAAGTAGGTGCTTTAGACCACTGAGCCATCTCACCAGCCTCTAGTACAAATTTTTGTTCTCGATGAATTAAAAGAAAGTAGCTGTATATCTATCCTAAGTCTTTTGTATACACAGATAAAAAATGGTCCTTCAATTGTATCCCCTTTTTTAGTTTAGTTTCGTCAGAGATGGATATTCCATTGCCATTTAAATATTGTAGCTGTGTGAATTCAGCAAAATAATCCACTATTGTCCAGTAGTCCATAACAGTAATGAGTTATCCGTAGGACTGGCAATGTCAGAAGTTGTTGACTTGAGCCTTTTATAGCTCAGCATATTAATATGGCTTTACTTTTTAAACTTTGTACTTTTCTGCTGGATGGTTAAGACTAAGATAAAGCAAGATCTACATGACAAACAATGTAACTTCTATGTCTGACAAGATCACTCAAATCCCCTCAGCATTTACCCTGAAACCTTGTATCACAGTTTGTAGATCCTTTGTCAGTGTCAGCCATGTGGATGAGTCACGGCTATTGCCTGACCAGTTTGCTCTCTGTGAAAGTCTGAGAGAATGTTTTGTCTCCAGGTGACTTTCTTACACACACTCTACATCATCAATCACTTTTCTCTGTGGTCTCATAATCTTCTTGATCAGAAAATTTGGGACACAACTGAGTTACAGGATGTTACAGTACAGGTTCTCTTATGTCCTGAATCCTCACTGAACTTGAAAGGCAAGGGACAAAATGTTGGCTGTCCTTGCAGCTCTTCTTTTTCTATAATTTTTGGTCTGCAAGCTTAAGTTATTAACCCTTAAGAACAGAAGTTTAATGATATTATTACCCTATAACAAAGGCAGTTGAGCTTAACCTCACTATCTCTCTGAACATCAAACATCTTAGACATAACATGGAACAGGAATTTTCCATGAAGTATTGATATGTTAAACTTTAAATCAATACAGAATATGAAGAAAAAAAGAAAAAAAGAAATAACAACTAGAAAAATATATTTTAAAATAGGAATAAACAATTACGTAATTTTACACAGAAATTTAGAAATCCAACCATATAAAGCATTGTAGCAAGATAGTCCAATTACATTTTTTTCTGGTCTCTTGTTTTCAATTACTACCCCTCATTTTTTAAACAAAAATTTACTTGAGAGACAATATGGCAGTAATTGGTTTGACATGACAAGCAGTACATATTTACAAGAACAGAATGACAAACATTCCAAGCATGGCCCTAGTATTACACATTACTATCTTCAACACAGTTGCTTAGTTCACATCTATTAGCCTATATAGTTAGTCAGGGTGAGAATCCTATCAATTAACTGCTAGTTTCAAAAACCTGATGAAGATTCTCAGGATCATTGCCTTAATCATCTTGTGCATATAAATGTATGGCTTTGCCCCTCTCATGTTTCCCAGCTTTTCTCCTTTCCCTCTCTTCATTGTCTAATCCTTAAGTTCTCACTTTTCTTTTAATTGTGCTATACCTTTCTATTTTTATTTCTTCTTTTGAGTTCTTACTCTAGGGAGACTATACAACATTTACACATGTGGGTCTGGTTTATTTCATTTATGGGTATATCTTCAAGTGGCATCCACTTGAATATAAAGGCTACGAGTTTATCATTCTTTATAGCTGAATAATACTCCATTGTATAAAAATACCACATTTTTTTACATCCATTCCTCAGGAGACAGGCATCTTAGTTGTTTCCAAGATTTGGCTACCACAAATTGTGCTGCTATAAACATAGATGTGCATATATCACTAATATATGACGTTTTCAGTTCCTCTGGGAAAATTCCCGGTAGGGAGAGAGCTGGTTTGAATGGGATTTCCAGTTCTAGTTTTTTAAAGAATGTCCACACTGATTTTCACAATGGTTTTACCAGTCTACATTCCCACCAGCGGTAAAAAAGGTTCCTTTTCCCCCACAGCCTCTCCAACATTTGTTTTTGGTTGATTTCTTTGTGATAGCCATTCTTTCTGGGGTGAGATGGTATCTCAATGTTGTTTTAATTTGCATTTCATGGATGGCTAGTGATCTGTAGCATTTTTTCCATATATTTATTTGCTTCTTTAATTTCATCCTCTGAGAAGTGTGTGTTCATCTCGGATGCCCATTTCTGGATTGGGTCTTTAAATGTTAGGGCCCTAATGTTTTTAGTTCATTATAAATTCTAGAGAACTGACCTTTGAGTGCTTATCAGTTAAGATTTTTTTCCCAATTTGCTATTTGTCTTTTCACTTTGTTGGTAATTTCTTTTGATGTGCAAATCTTCTCAATAAGAGGAAGTCCCATTCTTAATTCTTTCAAGTATTACCCGTGTGAGTTGATTTTTGTTCAAGAACTCTACATACCCCTATGTCTTGAAGAGTTCCTCCTACTTTCTCTTCCAGATTTAGTGTTTCTATTTCAATGTTTAGATCTTATACTCATTTGTCTTTCTTTCTGCTATTCATTTTTCCTTTTTTTTCACTCTGCAAAATAAAATAAAATTTAAATAACAAAACAAAAGAATGGATAAGTGAGGCAAGGTGACCAGTTACCGTGGGGAAATTAGCAACATTAAAATATTGCAATGAAAAGAAGTCAATATATTTCAGTAATAAATCTTAATGTGAATGGACTCAATTCCCCAAGCAAAACACACAGATTGGCAGAATAGATCAAGAAACAAGATCCAATTGTATGTTGTTTACAAGAAATGCATTTAATCTAGAAAAAAAATACATGGACTAAAAAAAATCAAAGGATAGAAAAAAATGTTTCATGTAGTGAAAACAAGCAGGAGTAGTTAACCTATTTCCAGACAGTGTGTACTTCAAAACTAAGTTAAATTGAGATGAGGGAAAGGAGAAAAGATAGGGGTGGAAAAGGATAGTAAAATATCATGTAAGTATATATACAGGATCACTAAGATGATTGTACTACAAATTTCTATGAGTTTGTTAAAGGTAGCAGTTAATGCTTAAAATTTTTCCTTTCATCAATTTTATATACTTGCATTGTAATCTAAGCAGCTATATTGAAGTTCGCAATGTGCAATATAACAACCACTGTTGAAGGCCTTTCATTTTGTTTTTGCTTTTTCTGGGTTTTTGTTTTGTTTAAATGTGTATCATTTTTAACATCTTGTTTTTATTTTTACACTCAATTTAAAATAATTTTTATGGGCTGGGGAGATAGCTCAGTGGAATAAGTGCTTGCCTGGCAAGCACAAGGACCTGAGGTTGATCCCTGGTACCACAAAAAAATAAGTAAATAAAAAATATTTTTTTTAAAAGAAGGACAAGGAAAAAATGTCAAGGTTTATGGAAAGGATGAGTTAATGTTTTAAAGGATCAGTCTTACATGCCTATATCAGCAGTCTTAGCAACAAATTTAATGATAACAATATGTAATATAACAAGCATTGTTAATTTCCTGTGCTTGTTTTGAAATCCTGTACCACTTTTATTGTCTTATGGTGCTTTGATTTTGTCTTTGTTCCAGTTATTTGTTTCTGTTTTTTCTCTTTAAAATAAAAAACCCTTGGGGTTGGTAAGATAGCTCAGTAGAATAAGAGCTTGCCTGGCAAGCACAAGGCCCTAAGTTCAATCCC
>NW_004524777.1:2237152-2241373 GCF_000260255.1 Octodon degus
ATCAGTCTGGGTTGGAATTTGTTTTCTTGCAAGACTTGAAGTACTTTGCTCCATGCTCTTCTTGACTTGATGGTTTGTGAACAGAAATCTGCCATTATTCTCATGGGTTTTCCTTTAAATGTGATCTGTTTCTTTTCTTTAGCGGCTTTTAGTATACTGTTCCTATGCTGAATTCCTGGGATCTTGATTATTATGTGTCTGGGTGTGGTTTTCATTGGGTTGATGATATTTGGAGTTTTATATGCTTCAGTTACCTGAATGTCAGATTGTTGCCCCACATTTGGGAAGTTTTCTGCTATTACTTCTGTCCATATTCTTTTTATATCATTTGTATTGTCTCCTTCCTTCTCATTGATACCTATTAGTCTCACATTGTTCATCTTTGCATCATCTTGCAGGTATTGAGTTATTTTTTTCCTGCATCCTAGTTATTTTAAAGGATCTTTTCTTACTTTTTCACTACCTGCCATGGTGTCTTTAAGGTCAGAAAGTCTATTTTCATTTTCACTCAAACGTTTTTGCCAGCTTGTGATTGAGGTTTTAATTTCCTGTATATCACTTTGAACCTGTTTCATACATTCTATTTCTTTCCTGAATTGCTTATTCAGGGGTTCTATCATTTTTATATTATCCTCTATTTTTTTAACAGTGTATTCTTTAGAAGCACTTAGTACTTCTTTGATTATAGTTATCACTATGTTTTTTAGTTCCAAAATTATTTCTGATCTGATTTCTTCTATACCTTTCTGCAGTTGTTTCTTTACTGCCAACACTATTATTTCAGAGATATTAGGCATGTGATTTCCACTTTCCTCAGTGCTAGTGTCTTCTGCAATTGTACTGGGTAGACTCGGGCCTGAGACTGCATTTTGTTCCTTCTCTTTGTTATTTTGTATACCACTGTCTTCTGACCTTTGGTGTAGAGCTTAGAGTTATTACATTAGCAACAGGTCAGGATCCATGAAGTTCAGATTCTTCCAGGTGGGTGTTGTTTGGATCTGGTTGCTGTGCTCCACTTCTTTCTGCTGCAGCCCTTAGAGTTGAACCCTTTGTGTCTCTCTGGCAAGATGTTCTGCTCCTGAATCAGCTGGGTGGGTCTGGCCTCTAGCCTCTTTGCAGGGAGTTCTGCTGAAGGGTTCTGTGCTGGGCCTGCACTCTGGGTCAAATGAGGATCAGCGGGCCCCTGCCGGTCTCACTCACATGCCGGGCCTGGGCTCTGGGTCTATTCAGGATTCGGTGGGCCCTGGGTCATGTCACTCACTCGCTGGGCCTGGGTTCCTGATCTATTCAGGATTTGGTGGCCACGAGTCATCTCACTCACTCGCTGGGCCTGCACTCTGGGTCTATTCAGGATCCACAGGCCCCAGGTCCTCTCACTCACTCGCTGGGCCTAGGCTCTGGGTCTATTCAGGATCCGCGGACCCCAGGTAGTCTCACTCACTCGCTGGGCCTGGGCTCCTGAAGAAATACAAATTGAAACACTGAAATTCCATCTATCCACAGGAAGAATGGCTTTCATCAAGAAATCAAATAATAATAGCAAATGCTAATGAGGCTGAAATGAAAAAGTAACCCCTGTGTGTTATAAATAATCATTATGGAAGTCAATATGGAGATTCTTCAAAAAAATTAACAACAAAAATTCCATTATCTTAGCTATTCCTCTTCTAGGGGTCATCGCAAGAGTTAAAGACATTATATTACAGTGATACACACATGCCCATATTGATTGCAGCACAATTAATAATAGCTAAATCTTGAAAGCAGCCTATATGTGGACCAATAGATGAATGGAAAACGAAAGGGTTGTGTTTATTCAAAATGTTGTACTATCCTGCCATAAAGAAGACAAACTTGAGTCATTCATGGGAAAAATGGATGCACCTTGAGACCATAATTTTTTTTTTTTTTCAAAACTGGGGGATTGAATTCAGGCCCTTGCGCTTGCCAGGGAAGCGCTTATTTCACTGAGCCATCTCCCCGGCCCCCTAGACCATAATATTAATTGAAATAAATCAGACACAGAAACTTAACTATCACATGGTTTTTCTTATATGAATAACACAAAATACAAATAAAGAACAAAATAAAAGATAGATAATAAGAAAATGGGATATGACTCTTTTTAACTGGGAGAGGGATCAAGAGATGCAGTAAGGAGGGAGGAAAGGGTAGGGATGAAAATAGAATTAAGATATATATACACATACCAGCTTTCTGTGCAGAATATAATCATTATGTATGTCAAACACATACTTTAAAAATATTGATAAAATTGAAAAAATTCAAATGGCCAACAAATGTATCAAAATTGTTCATGATTTTTTCAATTATCAAGGAACTGTGATCAGAAAACATGAGATACTAAAACACTATCACAGAGTGGATAAAAGTTTAAAAACCCAAAAAATTCAAAACTAGTGAAAATTAAGAGCAAATAACCCAAATATTCTTAATTTGTGTTTGAAAATTTTATGGATATTATTATTGGTATTATCTCTAATATGTAGAGTCATACACACTGTAATTGCAGATTTTTAAGCCAGCTTTTTAAAGGCTGCAGGAGTGTGATTGAAATATACCATTTATGACTAACATACACTCTTTCTTTTAATTTTTTATTAATTTTAATGGGAAAGAAATAGCAATGAGAGAGTTTTAAAACAGGTTAATAGGACAGTTACAATAATTAATACATTGTATATTGCTGTCCTCATAGTAGTTACTCAGAGTACAAGAAGCAGACATGATATCCCATCCAAACACTATTAGTACAAATCTTTCTTCTTATTGAACTAAGATAAAGTAGCTGTACATCTATCCTAATATATATATATTTTTTTTCACTGCAAAATGGTCCTTCATTTATATCCCCCTTTTTTGTTTTGTCAGCAATGGGTTGTATTTGGAGAAGTCTTTAAAAGACCTTTTCGTACTTGATGCCAGTTCAAATATTGTAGGTACTTGAATTTAGGAAAATAACCCAAATAGTCCAATAGTACATAATAGTAGTGGGTTATCAGCAGAACTGGCAATTTTGACATCCATTCTTAAACTTCACATTTCTGCCTTTTAGCAAAAATGGATACTATTAGTTTTTAAGGAAATTCAGTCAAGGAAATATGTAGTAGAGAAGTAATTTATATATTACTTGGAGATCTCAAAGATATTCATCTACAATTAATCATAGTATGTTTCAGAAGTAGGTTTATTAGATTGAAAAATCACAAGATCTTTATATTACCAGAGCACATTTCAAGAAGACAATATCTATTTCTACTGGTACTGACATTACACGTGAATTCATTTTTTATACCCTCACTCTTGGTTATTAATTTTGCAAAATAATTATAGCTTTGGTCTCAGAGTTTAGCTCAGTGCTAGATTAACTGTTTACCATGTGAAGGGCCTGAAGTCTCACAAACACTTCTGGTAGATATGCAAAATAGTAAAATAACCATGGAAAAGTATTTAGCAGCATTGACTAAATCTGAATATTCACAAACACAACAACCAGTAGTTCTATTCTTGTGTATATGCCAGCAATAGTTAAGGTGGATTATCAACATGTTTCACTTAGGAGTCATTAGAGAATTATGAAAACACATTTTTGGGTATGTTTGAGTGGGTCATGAAGATGTGGCCTTGAGCTCTTTGTCTGGTGCCTTACCAATTTCTCTCTGATACCATTTTGCTGCTCTTCTTTCCAGCTTCCATAAACTAAGCAGCTTTGCTCAGCTGTGCCTTTCTACCATGATGTTTATACCTTGGAGTCATGGAATGAATTCTCTGAAACCATGAGCCTAATTAAACATCTCTTTTGTCCTGGACACTGACAAAGGATCTATAAACTGAGGTACAGGGTCTCAGGATAAATCTTGAGGGGATTTTGACTGACCTTATCAGATACAAAAGCTACAATTCTTGTTACATAGGTCTTGCTTTATCTTGGTCTTAACCATCCAGCAGAAAAGTATAAAAACGAAGTATAAGAAGTAAAGCCATGCTGTTATGGTGAGCTGTAGGGGACTCAGGTCAACAACTTCTGACATTGCCAGTCAAGTGGAAGACCCAATACTATTATGGACTACTGTACTATTTTGGAATATTTTGCTGAGTTCAAACACTTATAACATTTACATAATGGAACTAAACAAAAAAGAGGATATAAATGAATGTCTATTTTGTATCTGTGTATTCAAAATGGTTAGGATATATATA
>NW_004524777.1:2241473-2245976 GCF_000260255.1 Octodon degus
TAGCTATGTGAAGGACCACCTGAGCAGATCTCCTTGAAACAAGAGCAACTGTCTCCATTTTGACTGAGCCTGACCCTATTTCCTTGTATTGTTATGTACAGACCTGGCTAGGACTTCTCTTTATCCTTCAATTGGCCTTAAGCAATGTATATTGGTCTAGCTGAGGTGCTGGTGATAGTCTTTGAAGGTGGCATGCGTGTTTCCCTGGTAACCTCTACCTGCTGCTTTTTAATGTGAGCCGGGTTGAGACAGGACGGTAGAGCTAATGCTCCACAGCACCAGCTGGGATCGAGCCTGGAGACAGAGGCTATGACTGCCTGGGACTTGAAAGGCTACACCAAAGCTGAAGCACCAGGCTTACCAAAACATTAGATACTATATAATGCAGATTACTCTCTCTGCATATCCTCTCTGCAATCGCAGAGGTAAATTTAGGCCACCCACCTAGCTCAGCTCATAGTAGTCTCTTTCCCACAATTCTCAGTGAATCCTCAAGCCACTCCCCCATTAAATAAAACTGGGTGAGGCCCTGGGTCGCTCTCTTGGTTCCAGAAAGCCATCTTCATGGCTGGACTTAGAGCCCCTTGACTCCCCAATGATTGAAGATATAATCTAGTGTATTTACGCCATGGGTTGCATTGTAAGTGGTAGATTGGAATCAATTTGATGGGATTCCAATAACGTAACTTTGGGATTACAAATATTGGCTTTTTGGACTGAGACGAGGACCTGGAAATGTCTCCTGTATAGCTACATTCTCTTAATTCAGTGAATAGAGGGATTTGTTCGAATAGTGTTTGTAAATAGGATATCATGTCTGCATCTTGTACAACAAATAACCACTAGCAAGACAGTATGCAGTGTGTTAATTATTGAAACTGTGCTACCAATTTGATTTGAAACTGTCTTATTGCTATTTGTTAAAATTATGGGAAAAAAATCTCCTCCTTAAATTGTGGATGTTGGATATTGTGTCCCAGTGATAGGAAAGACAATTAATGTAATATCCTATAGAAATATACACATGTTCACTACAAAGAATATTAAGAAATGTTTAGGTTTCTATTCATATTTCCTAGGAATTAGAAAGTACTTAGTGGGCATCAACTGTAGGATCCATTGGGTAAATAAATTATGCTAAATAAGTGGCATACCACACAGCAATGAGAATAAACCAAGTAGGACTACTCAAACAATATGGATAAATATGAACAAAATATTGTGTAAAGTTGGAGGCAAAAAGAGTAAATATGTTATTATTCCACTCATATAAAGTACAAAACAAGCAAAAGGAATCTACAATGTTAGAAATAAGGATGATTGTTTCAGCTGGAGGGAGATATAATTAACAAAAAAGGAGGATGGAAGGAAGCAGCTGATATTCTGCCTCTTGATGTGAGTGCTGTGGCATGATTATTCATTCTGAAAAAATCAGTGTGTTGTATGCAGATGATTTACGTACTTTCATGTGTATGTTATATTTTAGAAATAAAATTCGAACAAATATCAGCAACAAAAAAGGCCTATGCAGTCGGCTTCCACACACCACATAGCTAACCGTGGTACTGCACTGCCAATGCGTAGAAAATGGCAAAGTCAAACTGACATGCAGAGGCTTGGCCTACTCATTAGTAAGTAATTCATGACAACACACATTTTATTTAATTCCATTTTTAATAATGACAAATAATTTGAAATCACTGGCTTTGGGGGATGCAGTTGATGACATTCTGGTTGCTAGCTCTCTAAAGCCAAGAATTCTTCAGAAGGCCGGGATTCTTTTATTATAGAATAAAATTCTAAAATTTTAAAATTCTAAAATAAAATTCTTGATTCTACTCTAACCAAGAATTGCTTGGCAAGGGTGGGTGGAATGACAGACTGTGATAGACATGGTTTTCTGCAGGAATAAAAACCAATAGGTTGACATGAAGAACGATCTAGAGCAATGACAGTGAAATTTTGGAGAATGTAACCCAAAACCCACTGATTGCAAAGTGCCACCACAATTAAGCCTTAATATGGAGGTTTTAGTTTAGAAAACCAACTCATACATTAACATCTTATGCCTTAAAAGAAGGCACAATAGCAGACCTTTCAATGATGTCAACAACTTTTTATTTAAGGGTAAAATTTGCACTTGACATCCATTTGCACAATTAATGTGATATTTACTATTATGCACATGCTAGTAATTTGTCCAACCTCAGCTCAGTTTTTGTTACTTTGAGAGCAACACATGAAGATTTGATGCAATTCAAAGCAGAAGAGAGTTGTGCATAGCATAAGATGATCCAAACACAGTAAGAAAAGCAATGCCAAATGTTTTCATTGACTTAAATTTCTTTGGCAGAGAATTCCACACTTTATGGATTTCATTTTCTGAACTACCAAATGTTCTGTCCTCTGTCATCCCTTTACATTTTACCTTCTGTATTTTCTCAAGTGTTGCATGCAGGCCATAGAATAATTTTTACAGGTAGAGATTTCCTGAAATTGCAATAGCTCCATTTCCAGATTTTCAACATCTAACAAGAGCAAGCAGAAAAGATCAAATTATTCAAATTTAGCTTTATCCAGAGAAGTAAAAAAAAACCCAGGTTTGTCTCCATGTTACTGAAATGTAAAACTCTTTTATGAAAATTTTCCTTTGCAGCTGCTACAATGCTAGATAATTCCATGTAGATTTCCTGCCAATATGTGTAGCATTGTCTGCAAATGCTGCAGAATTTTCTAAATTCATTTTTAGATTTAGAAAATGTTACTGCTGCCTACTTTCAAGGACTCTCACAAACCTGCAGTTTTCTTTCAAGTGTTTTGATTTCAAAAAGCATCCTTTCTGTTGTTTTGCCTACAACTTGAAGGTTTCTGCTCAGTACATTGAAGAAAAATGTGTGAAAATCTATAAAAACAAACAAACACATGAGGACACTAAGTCAGGCTGATTCAGTGAGCTGTAGATGGTTCTGCAATTTTTCATTCATAAATAGGCTAGTTTCATCAAAAAAGACTATAAATCTCCCCAGGACTTATCCTCTGCTCAGACAGTGATTATTATTGTACATAAGTAAAGCATTATATTGTGTCTGAACCTCAAGGAGTGTTTGACTGGCAAAATTTAAGAGCATGAGCCACGATGTAATTCACCATTTTTATGACAGCTTTGAGGATATCATTTGATTTTTTTGCTTCTTTCAGTCGCATAAAGAGTTTTTGATATATAATATAAAGAAGCTAAATAACTGAGTCTTCTGCTTCTTTAACAAAGAACTGTGTGAAACACACATGACGCTTCCACCATGCAAGGTGCCCTGTCACAACTAACTGAAACTACTTTCTGTGGTCTTATGTATTGTGACAAAAAGCCTCCAACACAGCACTGTAGATATCCACCACTTGTGTTGTTTCAGCCAAAGATGCCAGATTCACCAGCTATTTTCTCATGGTGTCACCACTACCATAATGCAAAATGACTGCTAATCTTGCATGACTATCTATATCTGTACTTTCATCTAAGCACATGGAGAAACAGACTGTGTTTTGTAAGTCAGTGGTGAGTTGCTGGTGAACATCACTTGTCATGTGCAGGACTGGATCAACGATAGTATTTCTGCTAAGAAGCATCTCAGAGATGTATTCTATAATTTCATCCTCATTGGAGAAATTATGAGAAAGGGAATTACCCACAGACAACTTGGCCACTTTGATAAAATTCCTATCAGAAGGCGGATTACCATATTTCACTAGGCACAGTGAAATTTGAAACCTGGAAGTTACAGGTGATTTGTTTCAGAAAGATATTTACACAAACTAAGATACTGGAAATATTTCCTCAATTTCCCTTGAAGAAACTCTTTCCTCTCAGTTTCATTGAATTCACCAACACTTTTGTGATTGGTGTCAAAGTGCTTTCTAACACTTGATGTGTAATGCACATCACTTTCACTACTTACAATACAAAGTAGTTCCCCATTGCATTCAGTCACTCCAAATGACTCTGTGCAGGCCCCTTGCAATGGTCTTCCACTATCTATTTTCAGTCTTGCTTTCTTTTATTTTGTAGTCAGTTTTTGGTGCCCGAGGTTCAAAATTCACAAAATAAAAGATTTTTATAAAATGAAGCACTCAATAAAAAAAAACTAACCCTATTAAAACAATAGCTAACTTTTTTAAAATTTTATTTACTTTATTTTATTTTTATTTTTTTAAAGTTTTTAATAGATTGCAAATTTAAAATGAATTATTTACAAACATAACTGAACATAACAATAAAAACTGTCCAAAATGAAAATGAGAAAAGAATTTATAGATCAGTCATAATAGTTCACTGTGTCAAAACCAAGAAACTTATATTCATATAATTAGAATTCTCAAAGTAGAAAGCAATAGGCAATAACTATTTAAAAATTTAAAATTTCTGAATTTAGTTCGACTTACAATACCACATTTCCGAGAAAAATGAACTTTTTGCAAAGACATTTAAAGTGTGTAAAAAACTAGATT
>NW_004524777.1:2247973-2248468 GCF_000260255.1 Octodon degus
CTCTGGCAAGATGTTCTGCTCCTGAATCAGCTGGGTGGGTCTTGCCTCTAGCTCCTTTGCAGGGAGTTCTGCTGAAGGGTTCTGTGCTGGGCCTGCACTCTGGGTGGAATGAGGATCCGCCGGCACGGGTCGTCTCACTCACTCGCCAGGCCTGCACTCTGGGTCTATTCAGGATCCCTCGGCCCCTGACAGTCTCACTCACTCTCCAGGCCTGCGCTCTGTGTCTATTCAGGATCCGGAGGACCCTGGGTTGTCTCACTCACTTGCCGGGCCTGCACTCTGGTTCTATTCAGGATCCCACAGCCCTGGTCCTCTCATTCACTTGCTGGGTCTGTGCTCTGGTTCTATTCTGGATCCCGCAGGCCCTCGGTCATCTCCAATAGCTAACATTTTTAATTAACACTAAAGAACTGGACATTGTCTGAATCAATAATCTACAGCAATAATTCTAGATGGGGTTTCTCTTAAATTTGCTGACCATCAATGCAATATATA
>NW_004524777.1:2249008-2284011 GCF_000260255.1 Octodon degus
TATATATATATATTTCACATGACCAGTGAGTTCATCACCCATGGATGAGTAAAGCATGCCCATGATCCTAGTGCCTTCTAAAAGCCTCACCTCTGAACCTGTGACACCACTGGGTGTTGCCTATATTGAAGCAGTTCACTGACTGGCCATGTGAAAGCTCAGATGAGGAGTGAATTAGTTACAGCATGTGACATCATTGCCTGGTGCTACTACTGCTCCCTTAGTATGCTCACAGCCCCTATGTGTGCTGTTATCCAAAACTCAGCTTCTGGGGTAACATGACTCAAGTGCTGACAGAGGGGCTCTTGGCACCTCCTGCTGCATGCATGCCATAGGTTCACCACCATTTGTCTAGCAAAATTTTCCTGCAGGTTTTTCTCTGCTGATAGTTGCAGAATTTTTCTGAGCACATTGAGGAAAATAAATGCTAAATAAATAGTCACAAAAATGGAAACATAATTATAGATTTTAAAAAGTGTTATTAAAGAATGGGATAATGTATCACTATGAAGAAATCACCTGGTTTAACTTGGAGCCTCAAGACAAGACTGTCCAAGCTGTCAACTTTCAACACAAGAAGAAATAACTCATGCAAAGAAAAATGTTCTAGAGAAATGAATGTGTGTTGATGCCTGGAGACAGAGAGGAAAAGGAAGAAGGCAAATGTAGCTGGAAGGATATAAACATAGGAGAAAGAATACTGTGAGATGAGGCTGGAGAAGTAATCTCTGGAGATACTGTGTAACTTGTAGATCTTATTAAAGATTTTAGACATCAACTGCATTGGGAACCATTAAAAGATTTCTGCACAAATGAGGCATGATGTAGTTTACATTTTCAAAAGATCACTCAAGTTGCAATGTGGTGAAATGAGAGGAAATGAGGACAGCACTTAGGAGACCATTAAAATCCAGGTACAATGATTAATCTTGATTGTTAAGTCAATTGGCTTGAAAGATACCTAATTTGTGGCAGTTTAGATCTGAAATGCCCCCCAGTGGTATCACAAGTTCAGAGGTAGGGCTTTTAGAAAGCACTAGGATCATGGGGATGCTTTACTCACCCATGGGTGAGTTCATTCTTGAACATGCTATTTGTTGAGGAGGTTGTGTGGGAGGAGGTGGATAAATGGGCTCTCTTCCTGTTCTCTGTGATTCTAGCCACCATGAGATGAATAGCTTTGTTTTCCAGGCACATCTGCCATAACATTTCTGCCTTTCAGCCAGCCATACACAGACTAAAACCCCTGAAACTATGGAACCAAATGAAATCTTTTCTCTTCTTAGTTGTAACTGCCAGGTATTTGATCACAGTGACAAACAGCTATAAAACATTGGTATTAGCTTTCCCACTGCTGGGAAAAAAATATACAACACCAACAGTTTAAGGGAAGAAAGCTTTTTTGGCTCACAGTTTTTAGTGGGTTTAGCCTATGCTTGTCTTGCTCCAGAAATGGCATGTTGGCCAAAAAGCAGAGAAGGGAAGAGCTAGGGACAAAAGTGGACCCTACCCAGTCACACTTCCAGTGACTCAGCTCCAACCAGGCCTTACATCCTAACACCACATTCAACTATGCAACATACCAGTGAATGCATCTGCTGATGAGTATAGTGCCCTTATGATCCAATTAACATTTAAATACATGTGACTTTTGGGAGATTATACTAAAGCGTAGATTCTAACTTTGGCCTTCAAAAGCCTCATGTCTATTTCATTATGTAGACTGTATTTATTCCATCGCTAATAATTGTCAAGGTCTTAACAGTTTTAGCATTATTGAAAAGTTGAAGTCCAAAATTTCCTCTCAGACTCAAGGCAAATTCTCAGCTATGGACCACTGCAAAAATTTTAAAAAGTTAAATGCTTCTATCATCCAGTAGAACAGGGAAATACTTCCATTCCCCAAAGGAGGAAAATAAGGAGAGATCCAAAGCAAGACTCAAATCATTAAATCCTGTAGCTCTACTCAGAGCCATTCATGAAGTGCATCCCCAGGTTTAGCCATCCAGCCATTCAGAGGCCACTACAGCCATATTTTATGGGATTTTCGATACTGCTATAGGTGATGGCAGACCTTGGTGTTACCATGTGGTGCTGTTTGTGCAGACATTCAGAATGCAAGAGCTATGGCTTATAAAAGCATCAATCCATATTTTAGGGACTGAGGAGATAGCTCAGTAGAATAAGTGCTTGCCTGGCAAGCACAAGGGCCTGTGTTCAATTCTCGATTCTGCCAAAAAAAGAAACAAATCCATATTTTAGAGGAAGTTCTAGGCAACCAGGCAGTGTGGCATGACAAGGTTACAATTCCTTCCAGGTGTTGCTGAGAGGAGGCATATTCATAAGCCTGTGATAGTGAAACTAAAACTGTAAGGGTGACTGCAGGAAATTAGAGTTGCAAGGAACATGGGGAACCCTGTAGCCAGTAAACAGAGAGGCCTAAGAGCCCAAGAAAGCAGCCATGTGGGCTGCAAGCAACAAGGTTGTGGGGCTTGGACTAAACTAGACCTTTTGAGATCATATCTAATCACAACTTGCCACAGGTGCTGGACATGGAACTTTGAATTTAATGTTTTCCCCTGCTGGGTTTAGTTTAGCTTTGGTCCAATACCTTTCTATTCCTACATTTGACTCTTTTGGAATTTACACTGTGTCACTGTACATTTTAAATACTTAACTCTTTGGTTTGTATAGGAGCTTGCAGCTAAATCTGCCTTGAGTCTTACTGAAAAATTTGGATTTGGATGTTTACCAATGGTGAAACTGTTAAATCTTTAACAATTCTGGGAGATGGACTAAATACATTTTGCATAAAAAGATGGACATAAACATTTTTAGGGTTCAGAGTTAGAATATGATGGCTTAGATCTGAAATGTTCCCCAATGGGTCATGTATTCAGAGAGGGGCTTTTAGAAGCTGATTGGAACATGCAGTTGCTATACAGACATACTTCATTGATGATTTACCTGCTTAACTACTATTATTTAATTTACTTTATTATTAGTTTTAATGAGAAAGAAATAGCAATGAGACAGTTTTAAAACAAGTTAGTGAGACAGTTACAATAATTAATACATTGCATATTGTTGTCTTCAGAGTAGTTAATCACAGTACAAGATGCAGACATGATCACTTGTCTAAACAATATTAGTACAATTTTTTTTGCTGGGGAGATGGCTCAGTGGAATAAGTGCTTCCCTGGCAAGCACAAGGGCCTGAGTTCAATCCCCAGTTCTGCAAAAAAAAAGAAGGAAAAAATTTTTTTTTCATTGAACTAAGAGAAAGTAGCTGTATAAATATCCTAGCAATTTGTATATACATATATATCCTTTTACTATAAAAGGGTCTTTCATTTATATCCTCTTTTTTTGTTTTGTTTTGTCAGAGATGGGTGTTCCATTGCTGTTAGAGAAGCTGTATTTGGAAAAGTCTTTAAAGGACCTTTTCATGGTTGATGCCAGTTCAAATATTGAAGGTACTTGAATTCAGCAGAAAAATCCCAATATAATCCAATAGTCCATAATAGTTGTGGGCTATCAGCAGAGCTAGCAATGTCAGAAGTTGTTGACTTGAACCTTTTACAGCTCAGCATATTAATAAGGCATTACTTCTTATACCTCGTGGCTATACTCTTCTGCTGGATGGTTAAGACAAATAAAAGCAAGATCTATATAACTAAAAATGTAACTTTTTATTTGACAAGGTCTGTCAAATCTCCTCAGGATTTACCCTGAAACCATGCAGAGTAGCTTGTAGATCTTTTTTCAGTGTCAGCCATCAGGATGTGTCATGGTCATTGCTTGACCGATTTGCTCCCCGTGAAAGCCTAAGAGATTTTTTTTCTCTCTAGGTGACTCTCCATAGGCACACTATACATCATTGATCACTTTCCTCTGTGGCCCCACAATCTTCTTGAACAGAAAATGTGGGACACTACTGAGTTACAATATGTCACAGCTGAGATTTGCTTATGTCCTGAGTCCTCACTGACCTTGAAGGGTTAGGGCCAAAATATTGGCTATCCTTGTAGTCCTTCTTTTTCTCTGATTTTTGGTCTGCAAACTTTAGTTGTTAACCATCCAGAAGAGAAGCTTAATGGTATTAATACCCTGTAACAGGGGCAGTTGAGTCTAATATCACTATCTGTCTGAGTATAAAAAAACCTTAGACATAACATAGAACTGGTATTTTCCAACAACCATGGATATTCTAAACTTTAGGGTTTTTTTTTTTTTTTTTTTTTGGTGGAACCAGGGGTTGAACTCAGGCCCTTGTGCTTGCCAGGAAAGCACTTATTCCACTGAGCCATCTCCCCGGCCCAAAATAACTTTGTGTGTGTGTGTGTGTGTGTGTGTGTGTGTGTGTTACCCAGGATTGAACTCAGGACACTGAGCTTGCCAGGCAAGCACTTATTCTACTGAGCTATCTCCCCGGGCCCTATTCTAAACTTTAAATCCCTATAGAAGTGGGAAAAAAACCCAATTACACATTTTTACACAGAAATTTAGAAATCAAACCATATATAACATTGTAGTAGGACAGTCCTAGGGCATTTATTTTCTGGTCTGTTGGTTTTTTATTACCTTTTTAAAATAAATATTTACTTTAAAGAGAGTACAGTAATAATTGATATAACCTTAGAAGTAGTACACATTTAGAAGACCAAAATGATAGTATTTCAAGCATGGTTTTAGTGTTACACATTGCTATCCTTAGTGCAGTTGTTTATTTCACAGAAATCAGCAAAGAGTTTGGTCAGGGTAAGAACTGTACCTATTACCTGCTATTTTCAAAAACCTGATGGAGATTCATAGGACCATTGCCTTAACCATCTTGTTTATACAAATCTATGTTTTTGCCCCTGCAATATTTTTTAACTTCTCTACTTTCTTTCTCTTCATTGTTTAATCCATAAGTTCTCACTTTCCATTTAACTGTGTTTTACTTTTCAACTTTTATTTCTTCTTTTTTTTCATACACTAGGGAGACTATATGATATTTACATATGTGGGTCTGGTTTATTTCACTTATGAGTATATCTTCAAGTTGCATCCACTTATATGTGAAGGCTTCAAGTTTATTATTTTTTCTAGCTGAGTTATACTCCATTGAATAAATACACCTCATCTTTTTCATCCATTCCTCAGGCGGTGGGCATTTTGCTTGTTTCCAAGATATGGCTATCACAAATTGTGCTGCTATAAACATAGGTGTGCATATATCACTATGAAATGATGTTCTCAGTTCTTTTGTGAAAATTCCCAGAAGGGGCATAGCTGGATTAATGGGATTTCCAGTCTTAGATTTTGAGGAGTCTTCACACTTATTTCCATAATGGTTGTATCAGGCTTCATTCCCACCAGTGTTGGAGGAGTGTTTCTTTTCCCCCCGCAGCCTCTCCAACATATGTTGTTGGTTGATTTCTTTATGACGGCCATTCTTTCTGGGGTCAGATGGTATCTCAGTGTTGTTTTAATTTGCATTTCTCAGATGGATCATGATATAGAACATTTTTTCATGTATTTATTAGCTTCTTGTTTTTCTTCCTCTGAGAAGTGTGTTCATCTCTGATGCCCATTTCTGGATTGGGTCTTTAAATTTTGGGGTCCTAATGTTTTTTGGTTCTTTATAAATTCTAGATAGAAGACCTTTGTCTGGGTACTTATTTTTTTCCATAATTTTATTGAGAAACAAATAGCAATGAGACAGTTTCAAACCAATTTGGGAGGACAGTTTCAATAATTAACACATTGCATACATTCTTCCTAGTGGTTAATTGCTGTACAAGATGAGGACTTGATATCCTATTTACAAACACCATTAGAACAAATCCCTCTATTCATTAAGAGGATGCCAACTATATATCTATCCTAACCACTCTGAATACACAGAAACAAAATGGACATTCATCTGTATCCCCTTTTGTCTGAGTACTTATTAGTTAAACAATTTTTTTCAAAATTTGTGGGCTGTCTTTTCACCTTGGTGATTCCTTTTGATGTTCAAAAACTTCTCAATAAAAGAACGTCCCAGGTGTTAATCATTTCAAGTAATTCCTGTTACATTTGATATTTTTCATGAACGCTTTGCCTACCCCTATGTTTTCATGACTCCCTCTGACTTTCTTTTCCAGGAGATTTAGTGTTTCTGTTTTAATGCTTACATCTTTGATCCATTTTCACTTTAGTTTAGTGCCTGGTGATAGACATGGGTCAAATTTTAGTTTTCCACATGCAGAGAGCCAGTTTTCCCAACACCATTTGTGAAAGAGGCTATCTTTCTTCCAGTAAGCATGTTTGTCCCCTTTGTCAAAGATAAGGTGGTTGAGTGTGTTTGTAGTTCCATCTGCATTTTCTAATCTATTCCATTAATCCTCAGGTCTATTTTTGCCAATAGCATGCTGATTTTATCATAGTTGCTTTGTAGTATAATTCCTAGTAGGGAATCATAATGCCACCTGCCTTGCCTCTGTTGCCCAGAATTGCCTTTGCTATTCTAGGTCTTTTCTGGTTCCAAATAAATTTTAGAAAGGATTTCTCTAGGTCTGTGAGGTATGTTGTTGGTATTTTGATAGGGATTGCATTAAATCTGTATAACAATTTTGAGAGTATGGCCGTCTTCACAATGTTGGCTTTTCCTATCCAGGAGCAGGGAATATCTTTTCATTTTCTGAAATCCTCTATGATTCTCTTTTTTAAGAGTACTGTAATTTTCCTTGAAAAGATCTTTGACTTTAGTTAGATAAATTCCAAGGTATTTCATTTTCCTCGGTGCTATTGTAAAAGGTATTGTTTCTATAATTTCCCTCTCAGTGTGTTTGTTGTCTGTGTAGAGGAATGCTATTGACTTTTAGGTATTGACTTTGTATCTGCTATGCTACAGCATTTGTGTATCAGCTCTAGTAGCTTCTTGATGGAATCTTTTAGGTCATCCTAGTAGAATATCATGTCATCTGCAAATACTGATAGTTTAACTTCTTCTTTGCCTATTCTTATTCCTTTTATTTCTCTGTCTTGTCTAATGGCTCTAGGTAATGATTCCAGAACTATACTGAATAGGAGTGGTGATAGAGGACATCCTTGTCTTCTACCTGATCTGAGAGTAAAAGATATCAGTATTTCCCTATTTAGAATTATGTTACGTTTGGATTGTCATAGATGGCTCTTGTCAGATTGAGGTAGATCTCACATATTTCAATTTTCTGTAGGACTGTGAACATGAATGAGTATTGGACATTGTCAAAAAGCCTTTTCTGCATCGAGATGAGCATGTGATTTTTGGATTGGACTCTAGTGATATAGTGTATTACATTTATAGATTTGTGTATGTTGAAACATCCTTGCATCCCTGGGATGAATCCTACCTGGTCATGGTATATAATCTACTTGATGTTTTGTTTTATTCTATTGGCTAGGATTTATTGAGGATTTTTGCATCTCTGTTCATGAGGGAAACTGGCCAGCAGGTCTCTTTTTAGTTGCATCTTTCTTTTCTCTGCTTTTCATATCAGTATAATACTTACCTCCAGGAATGATTTTAGGAAGATTGTTTTCTTTTGAATTTCATTGAAGAGTTTGAGGACTATTGAGATTATAATGTCCATAAATTTCTTGTATAATTGAGCTATGAATCCGTCAGGCCAAGGACTTTTCTTTGTCACTAGGTTTTTTTTTAGGTATGAGCTTTTAGGTGGATAGAACTAGCACTTGCTGGGATATGAAGATAAAAAGAGAATATTTCAACTAGGCAAGAAAAAAATCAAGAGCTCAGTTTTGATGCTAAGTTTGAGAAATAAAAGAAACTTAAGATGTCAAGTGGGTTTTGGGGTTGGTAAATATGGAAGTTTCAGAAGATATGGACAGGCTTGAGGGGATTTTTGACATGTTTTGGCATAAAAAAAGATGCTGTCAAAGTTATGAGTGTTTACGAAGCTCCTGGAAAGACCGTAGAAAAGTTGGAAGAAGTTCAGAACTGAGCTCTGAGGAAAATCTAATATTTTACAAGTTAAAAAGAAGAAAAGGAACAAAGAATAATAAAATAGTGAAGAGGTAGAAAGCACACTAAGATTGCAACAGGAAGAATTCTAAGGAGGAAGGAGTGGTCACTGGAGTCAAATGTGGCAGAAAAGAGGAACAGAATCAACACTGAAGGTATTGTTGGGTTTAATGTCTCTAAAGTGTTTGGTGACTTCAGGCATTTTGAGCAAAGTATTTTTTGTCACTTGAGAAGGGATGACAGATTGTAGCAGATTGAAGTGTTGAAGGAACTTCAGAATATCAACTGTCTCAAAAGATTTGGCTATGTACAGAAAGAAAACAATAGGGAAGGAACTGGATGGTGACAGATAGAGAACAGCTTGAAAGAAATACTGGTGGAAGGAAATTTACTTAATACAGAAGACATTTGGATATAATTAACAGTAAGAAGAAAAGTGGTCCATGTAAAGGGAATAACTGAAAATAGAACAGAAGAATCTAGATCTCATTAATTGAATATTTGATCATTTTTCAGCAGTATCTGTCATCCTAATCACACTGAGATCACTTTAATTCAAACTTTCATCATTTCTTGCCTGTATTATCTTTATATATCTCCTCCAGCCATTCTTCTTTGAAACTATCTCCATATCAGCAGTTCACATAGAACTGTCCTGGGAGTCTCTGAGACCTTTTCCCAGTTTTATGAGGTCAAAATTATTTCCTTAGGAATAAGATGTCATCTGCCTGGTCATTGTGCTGACATTTTCATTGATGGTACAAAAGCAATGTCAAAGAAAACTACTGACACTTCAGCATGAATCCAAGTGATGAAACAAATTGCACTAATGATACTATTATCCATCAATTATTTACTACTACTAACTCTGATGTAAAATATACCCAGTTCATGTTAGAATATTTTTAACTAAGCATCAAATTTATTAATTTCGTTAAATGTTAACCTTGAGTATAAATTTCTGTGTAACAATGGGAAGTACTCACAAAACACCTCTGCTTCAAAATGTAGCCGCTTATTTCATAGCATTTTCCCTTTCCTGTAATTTGTCAAATGGTAAGTGCTATGACATTTTTGATGCGGAAACAGGCTTCAAAAGCTTCTGGCAAATGGCAACAGAATTTCTGTAAGGTAACCAAATGAAGCTAACCCTAAGGGATACTGCTTGTGCCAAAGCATTTTTCTGGTTAGGAAAGAAACAGGGGTCTAAACAATGTTGATGAAATTAACTTGATATCTGGAAATCTTTATTATCCTGTGGTAAAATGGAGAACTTTTAAAAAATGTTTAAAATATATTTAAAAATTGATTCACTTAAAGATAACATAATGAATCAATTATATATTATCAAACATACTTGCGTGGAAAATATCTATATTTTCCAAAACAAAACAGATAGTAGGAGGAATGATATAATTTTAGATTTAAAAAAATGTCTATTGTCTGATTTAATAGAAGACAACTGAAGCATTATAGTTGCTTTTTATTTAGTCTGTTATGGTCTGTAGTATGAGAATAATAAATTGAGTGTAATTCACTTTAATGGGGCAAACCTAAGCCAGCTCCTGTATTAAGGAATTGCAGCACAAGAGTTAAATAAAACTAAGTTCCTGCCCCTTAGAGACCTATACCCTCTTGAGAAAGACAGAAATGCAGATAATTAAAACATAGTATTAGCAACACTAGTGAAAGTATGAATGGGGAAGGAGTGACTAAGAAAGTGAAGAAAGCTTTCTTTAGGTGATATTTAAGCAAGATCATAAAATGAACAGATGATCTTCTATTAATAGAAAGTCATTGCAAGCCTGAAAGATCAATTATGCTAGCCATTTTAGTAGAAAAAATTGATCATGCTGGTTATTCATCTTGGCGCCAGACACATCCTCTGCCATGCTATGGCCAGGGATTAATCTTGTGGACTATACCAGTTGGATGGCCTTGTCTTCTGGGTTCTGACTGGGCTTGGTACTAATGGGAGGCACTGGCCAATCAAGAGTGGGAGAGGCTGGGGAGATGGCTCAGTAGGATAAGTGCTTGACTGGCAAAAGCAAGGATCTGAGTTCAATCCCTGGTTCCGCCAAAAAAAAAAAAAAAAAAAAAAGAAAAAGAAAAAAAAAGAGTGGGAGGAAAGGAAGCTCCAGTATTTCTTTTTCACTCTCTTCTCTGGGTTGGGCTTCCTTTCTGGCACTGACTAGAGTTTTCCCTGATTACCACTCCTACTGGAGACTTCTCCACCATGCCACCTCTTACCGAGCAGTGGTAACACTGCTTTTACCCCTCCAGACCAAGTGTGTAATGGCTTCCTGCTGTTCCTTGATCTGGGGTGCTTCACTATCTCTTGCCAATACTCTTAATTGTGAGCAAACTTTTGGATGGTATCAATCTCTTACAAACACAAACCAGAATAACCTCCACCTGTCCAGTTTCCACTGAATATTAGCTGTCTGGTTGTGTGTATGAGAGGAAAGCAGTGACTCTTATGCGAAAAACATTGTAGGACTAGGTGAGTAGGAGGTTTTACAAACCAATTTTGTTGGCAATGAGGAACTATTTACATTTGTTGACCTAATGAATAAATGATGCCATAAGTAGTAACTACCATTTATTCAACATTTTTATATGCCAGATACTTTTACTTCATTATCTTGTTAAATCCTCACAACTCTTGAAGATGAACATTTATTCATTTCAACTTCACAAGTTAAAAAAAGAAACACCTCAGGTAGAGAGAGAACAGAAGTTGCTTGCCAACTTTATCACTAGTAAATGGAAGTGGAAGGACTTAGAGCTTGGCTGTTTCATTATATCCACTTAGATGGTGAATTGGTCTACATGACCCATAGAGTATCTTTCAGCCCTAGGATTATATAACATATGTTGGGTAAACAGACAACTTCAGCTAACCCCACTGGCTCATTTATTAAGTAAAGGTGCTGGTGGTGGACTTAGGACCACAGGAATCCTTTCTATCTGCAGCGATATGAGACTTCTTTGCTCCACAAAATGTCATCTTTTCTAGCAAATGTACCTCATGCAGACCATGTCTTCCCTTACACTAGATGGACACAAAACCCTATGGCTAATTCTGATAGAACACTATCTTCAGAAATGCCAGTTTCATTGGCTCCTCTGATAAAAATCTGGGTTTCTAGTAGGAGTAAATGTCACTATAGTGCTAACCAATACTCACTGGGCACAAATGCAGGGTGGGTTGATTTAATTAGTGAATATAGATACCAAATCAAAGTTTGATGTCAAGCTTCAGGAAAATGAATAGAGGAATCAACTTTGAATACCTTCTCTAGGTTAGGTAGTTTCCACTAACTCTTCATTACAAATCTGAGGGTCTTGTGTTATGCTACAAGTGAAGAAACTAAGTCATGGGGGGGGTTAACCAACTTGCCTGGATATAACTAGCAAGTGTCACAACAAGCACTGGAATTCAGGTTATGCCAGACTACCAGAACACATATTCTTTGTTCTCATACTATGTGGGGAGTGTAACATAGCAGTTAAAAGCTCAGAGTTGGATGCTTGTGCTTGAATCCTGGCTCTACCATTTCTCAGCTATAAGACTTGGGGAAAAAAAAAAAGACTTGGGGGAGGACATTTATTTTGTCTTTTTCAGTTTCTTCATCCTTGTAGTGATAATGATAATAATGCCTACTTCATAGAATTACTGTGAAGATAAAATGCATTCATATTTTTAAATTACAGAGAAGAGTGGCTAACAGAGTACCACATATTTGTTGGTTCCTCTGATAAAAATCTGGCCTCTGATAAAAAACTAAAGTGGAGCCATTTCCACCCCTTCAACATATAATACTCCACAGATTTACAGAGCAAAAGAAAGGAAGTAGCTCAAGAAGTATCTTCTTAAAAGGAAATCAGTGTCTCCGCCAGGGTTGGAAGAAGACTCAGGCTATTGATTGCATTGGAGATAACAGAACAACTTGGAGAGTGAGGCATATATAAAATGTATGCAATATGTGTGGCAGGTGATAGCAATATTTTCATCCAATTACCATCTTAAATATAGTGCCAGATCCACTGGGAATGTCCAAGAATCAAGGCCTCTCCCACTTGAAGCTTTGTAGACAACAGATATTCAATAGTATTTGTTTCTTTTCTTTGGTCTCAGAGGACTATAACTTCATTGCAAGTCCTCTTTTGACCCTCAAGGCCATGAATTCTAAAAACACAACTCATGCAAAGGCTATAGATCTGATTCTCACATCTTATTCCTTTATGATCAAAGCTGAGTTTCCTCACCTGTCTTTTTCACAGTGGGAATGGCTTACTTGACAGCTATGCTTTTCTGCACAACTCTAAATCAATTTAAAGGAGTTTTAGACACATTTCTTTTTTTATGTATTTAGTACAGGGTCTACAGGGTCTCACTACACAGATCAGACTTATAGTGATCCTCCTGTTTTCCACCTCCCAAGTGCTGGGATTACAGGCACATACCACCATGCCCAGTCTCAATCAATGTCTCAGTACACCCTGGGGATGAGGTCAGCATGGCACATGGGGTCAAACCCTGATTCCTGTGTCTGCTAAGCAGGTGCTTTAATCCGCTTAGCTATCAGGCCAGCCCTTAGATGTATTACTTGAGGCTTTTTCTAATGCCTTTTTCACTTTAGAGAAAATGTGATTTCTTGTTGGGTATAAATACACCTTAGACAGGGAAGAGTCTAGGTTAAATGTGAAATTGGTCAGCAGCAGGACAGTACTTCTCTCATCTAAGATCTACCCATCTGCTTTGTGACTGCCCTTAAAGGAACATCATAGCACAACTGCAATGAAAACAGCAGGAAAAGATATAGTAGAAAAGAGTACTAATGCAGTGTGGGCGAGATATCTACTTCCCACAATAGCAGGAGGGATGCTCAGGAGGGTAAATATACCAGGGCCACACCATCAGGAGCTGCACTATCAAATGAAGCCCTTGTCAGACACCAAAACCTGGAAGTCTTCAAGGTCTCATTGTTGGAAAATGCACAGGGAAGAGTAATAGGCCTGGGTTATTGTCATGATTTCCTCCAAGATAGAACAAGGGCAGAAGGGAACAAATGATGCATGGGAATTTAGGTAGCAAAATAGGGGTCAGGATGGCTAGTCTTGAGGCCAAGGGACATTTTTTTGAGAGGCAGATTACATCCCACGGAGAAATCCACGAATTTGATAGTATTTGTCATTCAGGAAGATCTTTTTTTTTTCAGGAAGGTTGTGCAGTAGAGTTTAGCATTTCTGCCCTGGGTAGATATACAGAAGATTCTACTCCTGGATAGTAACAGAGGCAACTGTCACCACTACCTCTGCTACTGTCGCCATTGGTTAATATTAACTGAGCACTTATTAATGGCCAACCATGGATACTTGGGTGGACTAACTCATCCATATCGGTATAGCTTCAAGTGGCAAAGTGGGTATAAATTTCCACAGTTTATCCCCAAACCTTTTTCTTATCCATGGAAATACAGATGAACATCAGGGAAGAGGAGGAAAGTTATGCTCTATGGATTAAAGCATAAATGCACATAATAATGGTGCTTGCATTCCTTTAGGTGTTGGAGGTTGGAGGCCAGTGTCTGGTTAGCAGTGCCTAGCAAAGAAGACCAAGGCAGCAACAGAGGAAATCCGTTTAAACTCTAGCTTTCATGCCCGGAGGGAAAGACAATTCTAAATTGAGCATGTTAGTAGGGATAAGAAAGAGGTGAGGGACTGTCAGCATCTAGGGTGTCTATGCCTCACCTGTCTCACATTCTGATGGTTCAGGGAACTATACTGGGGTGGCACCTGCCAACATTATGGGATCTGGGTGGGAGTAGCTGAGGAAGTAGTAAAATCTAGAGTAATAAATCCAAAGCTGATTGCACTAGTGAAAAGTCAGTTCCCACAGGCATGCCAATGACTGAGAAAAGGCAGGCACAGAGAAGGACATGTTATAGTTTTGCTCTCCAGAACCAGAAAGTCTTCCTTTTTAGTCTTACTTCCAAGTATCACTTTTGGGAATTCTGACGGCCAGGGTATTTAGATTTTACTGAAATTCAGAGAAATTTCAATGCATGCAGTTTGCATCTGGACTGTCCCTCAAATGGCCATTAGGCTAAAGGGTTGGTCCCCAGCTTGGTACTATTGGAAAGTGGTGGAACCTTTACTAGGTGAGACCTAGTGGGACATCTTCAAGTCCTTGGGCATGTAGCCTTGTAGGGGACACTGGGACCCCAACCCCCCTTCTTCTTTTGCTTCCTGAACATGGCTGTTTTTGCTTTACTATATGCTCCTACTATGCTGTACTGCCTTAACCAAACTAGCATGGACAATCAACCATGGACTTAAAACTCTTAAAATTGTGAGCTAGAAACCCTTTTTCTCTTTATAAATTCATTATCTCAGGTATTTGTTGTATTTTTTTATTTTTTGCAGTACTGGGGCTTGAACTCAGGACCCTGCACTTGCCAGGCAGGCGTTCATTCTACTGAGCTATCTCCCTGGTCCCTTCAGGTATTTGTTGTAGCAACAGAAAGTTGACACACATACAAAAATATGAAGATCCCAAGTCACACGGGAGGCCCTCAAGTGGAAGAACTACTCCATATAGCACATTCTTGGAGCTGTTCCATTTTCATCCCATTTGTCTGAGCTGGTAAGTCTCATAGCCTCTGTAAAAAAAAGGAATGGCTTCTTCATTCTGTATCTCATTGACTCCATAAAGCCTAGATGTTTCTAAAGTTAACAAAAATCCTCCAGTAAGCTCAGCTGTTCTGATTTGTGATGTCAGAACATTAAATCATTGGGGACAAGCTGAGAGGATCAAAAATATAAGGAACTTTTAAATCAAATTTGCCTCAATCTCTTCTAGAATTTTTCCAAGATAGTGGTTTAGGATTTTCTTGGGGAATTAAGTAAAAAAAAAAAAATGGTCTGGATTTGAATCCGGAACTATTTCTTGGCTGTGAGAACTTGAAAAAAATTATATAATGCTATGTGCCTGCTTTCTCATCTACCAAATAGAGCTAATACCAGGATGTGCCATAAGGAACTGTTATTCATTCAGCAAACCCATAAAAAGTGCTTAGAAATACATTTTTCATGTAGTAGACATAGTATAAGTGCTGCTTCTAAAGGCCAAGTAATATGACCATGGGAAGTATACTTCTTATTTTGGATTTTTGTGGAAAATACTTCTGCCCATCCTCCTAGGGGTAGACTGAAACTGGTTAATGAACTACTTACCAGCATCAAGACGTCATCTTGGAAAACCATCATCTCCCAGAATCCCCATTGTACTCTTGCTACCACTTCCTCTGGTGTGTTGCCCAACAGCTCTTATGTGTATTTCAATATAGGAGAGGTTCAACAACCCCAATAGTTCTGGCTGCCAATGAGGTAGCATGTGATGTGTTATTTTATTCCTTTTGAGGATTAATCTGCTGATAACCATGTATCTTTTTAATGAAAGTTGGGCTTTTGTAGCAACTACTTCATGATTGTAAGCCTCCATTACAACTCCTAAGGAAAATCCACATCCTGATTCCCCACAACTGTGAGTACATGGCAAGGGATTGTTAAACAAGTGATTGAAGTGTTAACTTCAAGATAGACCAAAAAGATGGTGACACAATCCAGGATTATTTGAGTGGGCCCAATGAAATCACTCCAGTTGTGGGTTAAACCATAAATAGCAGTCAGAAAAGGAAACCAAGTGAAGCAAAGGTGAAGCAAAAGAATCTGACACACTGTTGCTGACTTGAATATGAAAGGAGACACACATCCATAAAGAGAGAACCTCAGGGCCGCAACATAAAAAAGGAATTCTCCCAACCACCACTGAGGTAGGAAGAGAAGCCTGAGGTTCTATGGTCTACGGCAACCATAGGCCATCAGACTTTGCCTTTAGCTCAGTGAGAACCTATGCAGAGATGTAGCCATGCTATCACAAACTTGTGATCTATAACAACTGTGAGATAACATAAATGTTATTTTAAATTGCTACATTTGTGATTTCTTTTAACAATAGAAGCTTAATGCCTTTCTGTGGGGATTCCACTTGTGCCTGTCATATGGGGAGAAAATATTTTTGTCTTTCTTCTTTATTTATTTTTGGCAGAACCAGGGATTGAACTCAAGACCCTTGCGCTTGCCAGGGAAGTGCTTATTCTACTGAGCCATCTCCCTAGCCCCTGTCTTTCTTATCTTATGCGGGCTGAGGACAAAATGATTTAAGGAACCTAAGAGTGTTCTGCAAAATTTCAAGTCAAAAAAGGTGAGATGCTCCAACAGAAAATATACATACATTTAGAAGCAACTAAATTGAAGCAATTAAGAACTTAGAGCCTATTATATTTCCCATGAGAAGAACTCAGCATTTGAAGGGCTGTTTCTCCCCTGGAGAAGTAGTAGAGCAAAAGAGAAACCAGACAACTTAAGAGTTTACTCTATCTGCTGCCTATAAGAGAGAGCGAGACAGGGAGGGAGAGAGACAGAGACAGAGACAGAGACAGAGAGACAGAGAGACAGAGACAGAGAGACAGAGAGAGACAGAGACAGAGACAGACAGACAGACAAAGGGACTCATTTAACATTTCAGGATGCCAGTGACAAAGCTTAGTGAGAACCCATGTGAGAATCCATGAAGCTCTGGAAAGAGTTCTTTTCAACTGGCCCTTGTTGCCTTTCCACTATCTGAAAGCCAAGTCACTTTCTGCTTTACTCCCTAGGCTGGTTTCATTACTGAGGTGAAGAAGCTTCACTTTTACCAAATCACAAGGACATGTTCCAAACAACACAAGAAGCAGGCAGCTATGTACTCAAATGTTTGCAACCACTCTCAACTTACAAGATCAGCCTTATTTAGTGCTTCTCAAAATTCAATGTACATAGCAGTCTCTTGGAGATCTTAAAATAAAGTCTGATTGTAGATGTGCATGGTAGATCCTGAGAAAGTTCATTTCTAAGAGGCTGCCAGGTAATGCTGATGCTAAGATCACATTTTGAGTAACAGACATTTTCATCAAATAGCAGACTGAACTTCTTAGATCCAAAAAGAATTCTGTGCCCAGGTTGCCTGAGATTTGTGAAAGATAATGTGAGCAGTAGAAGCTGTGTGATCGGTCCTGATATACTCATAAACTATTTCCATGATAAAACTGCACATGAAGGCCATTTATACTAGACACTCAGTATACTTTATTGAAAGTCACATGAATGGGACCTAGCATAGCATTTTTTTTCTAATTTTACAAGTTTCACATAGGCAGTCTTTTTTTTTTCTCCATTAATGTCCTTGGTTGGCATCATGTGCTTCATTTTTCAATTCAAATGAAGACTTTGCTTCATTAAAAATATCTCAAGTTATCTTGTTTCACTCTGCAACTTTTTGTTCCTGAAGCTTTTGGCAGACTTCTAATGTGTCAAGGCCACTTGACTATTGCTACTTTAATAGTAGCATCATTGATCTATATTTTCTCAAAAGGCAAAATTTTTTCTAGTCACAGAACTAGTCATCTATTCTTTTATTTGTTCTAGTTATTATGGAATCAAGGAACTTCTTGAAAATGAAAGGCTACCTGCCCATGACAGTATTTTAGAAATACTTCACATGAAAGTATTTTAATCTTGAAACTAGATGTCCAGTTTTGGCTCTCAGCTGACATCCTTGACATACCTTTAAACCTAAAAAATAAAAATTCATTATTTTTTACATCATCTCATGACATTTGTTGTCATTACAGAAAAACTTTGTAGAGCTATGATTCCAAGTCATCAAATAGCAGAGGCACAGAAACGTTTTCTGAGTCTTAAACTGCACTGGGGGGGGGGGCGGTGTCACAAACCTCCTGGACTCAAGCTGTACATGCTATAACCTGGCAAAGTATTTACAAAGTACAGAGACACTTATAAGACCTTTCCACTTTGAAAACTGGGCAAACTTTTTAGAAAATTGTTACCAAATAGGGAAACTGAAGATGAAGAGGAAGCCCAACTTTGGAATATCCTTCAGCCAGTTTTCATTCTCCTGTAAGGACTTACATCTCCTTCTTCTCTTAAATGCTTACCATTTAATATTATGTTAAGCAAGCAAGAGTCATGCCAGATCCAGTAATAGGGCCTCTGTCCAAACGCCTACCTCGCTGTGCAAACGGAAAACAGTGTGGGGTACAGCATCAGATTCTTGGATCCAAATCATAGTTCTAATGTTTACTATCCACGTACCTTTGTGTGTGTTATTTAAGCCCACTGGGCCATCATTCCTTTATTCATAAAATGAGATGATTACTTGTGTTGTTACAAGAATGAAATAAGATAATGTATGTGAAGCATCTAGCACTTAGGAGGTATTTAATAAGTGTTAGCTTCTTTCTTATCACTGCCAGTTCAAGAGCTATAGTGTACTCACTTTCAGTTTCTCTAATCTACTAGCCAAGGTCACCAATAATTTCCTATAGCAGCCACTATGTGAATTATCACTGTCTTGCTATAACCTACTCTGAATGACCATCCATGAAGTCTAGGCCAAGGCAATCTCATCCCCAAATAGCCTGCCTCTGCTTAGAAGCTTTTGCTCTTTAAATCAGAGTGCCAGTGCGATATATCCTTTAGAGATTGCCCAAAGTAGGGGCAGAGCTCCCCAGTCCCTGTTCTCTGGCTTTCAGTGAGAGTGGCGGACCAATCTCTCCAGGCTAGCTGTGTTCTGGGCAACAAAACAATCTCTTTGCCAAATTTCTATATACCTCTTCCACTGGGACGACAGTACCTTTGTATGTCTTTCAAGGATACTCCAGTATTTGTAGTGGTGATTTTGCTATTTTACCCCAAGAAAAACCAAAGTCAAACCATGTCTCTACAATCTTCAAAGGTATTAAGGTTCCACTGGCCACTGCTTTTGTGGCCAATTTCTGCACACCTAACTACTTTGATTAGTCATAACATGCTACCAACTAGCGCTCACAAGAGGCCAGCAAGTCTCAAAGAGACTAGCTTTGGGGCTAAGCAGCAGGTGCAGTGATGGCTACTTGGCTCTCTTGATCTGATTTCTTAAGAACATCGCCTTTGAGACAACATAGAAAGAGTTCATTGTGGCCATGTGGGTGTGTCTTCACTTAAAATGCTATCGTCTCTACTTAATTACATTCACAGAGGCTTTCACTGTGTTTGGATATCTGAACTAACTCATCAATAAAATATTTTTGGAGTCCAGTCTTAAAAGTGACTACCACTTTTCAGTGGCACTGTCCCAAAGGCATGTAGGTTTGAACATATGTGCTTCTTCCTCCCCTTCATCAAATGAATTAGCAGGGCCCTGTTACAACACAGCAAGATGGACAGTCCTTTCTCTGACACTGGACCACATTACAATTACATAAGCCCTACAGAGAAACGATGGCCCATGCATGTAAAGGGAATGAAAACTTTGAACTCTTCATAGCAGCTTCTCTTTAACAAACAGGATCCAGAACGGTCTATACCTCAATTTCTGATCCACTGCACTGATTTTTATTTAGTTCCCTTCCAGTGATTCAGATAGCAAATATAAACTGGTAGCAAATATATGGGGAACAATAAAATGGTAAATCCAAACCCCCAAAATAATGACCATAAGAGTCACCAAACATGAAGAGCTTTGCTATGCTAAGTGCAGTGTAACAGAAACAATCTTGTTTAGGAGCCTAGCCAACTGGAAACTTGTTTTGCTGTGGCCACTAACTTTCTTCTGCCAATAAGCTAGGCTAGCAGATGAAATGCTTTTGAAAGGCCATTCTAATGAAGTACTTCATGGGTACCAAAAAGAATTTTTTTTTATCACAGAGATTGTGGTTCTGAACATTTATGGGTCACAGGCTCAGTGGAAATTCTTCTGCCCAGAAAAGGCATACTGTCATGGAATTAGGCATAGCATCTCAGGGGCATATGGAATTCTTTTTTTTTTTTATTACATTTATTTATTGTGTGTGTGTGTGGCCAGCTCAGCCCACCAGGGGGCAGGGCTGGCTGGCATGTGGTGCTGGGGGATTGAACCGCGGTCCCTGTGTTTGGGCATATGGAATTCTTAAATTCATGGGCACTGGGTTAAGAATTGTTTTAAGAAGATAAAACAAGCTTATCAGCAGAAGACAAAAGTAAAACAAAAGCAAGAGCTGCTTCATCTCAAAACATTTTAACATTTTTTTCTAGCATTTGACTCAAAAACAGAATTTTCAGAGGACAAAGTCTGCTTTCTTTAAAGAAGTATTTTCCAATTTTGTTTTTGGTTGTTACTCATAATTGCTTAGAAAGGAAACTGTCAGGTGAAGGCGAAGGTGAGAGGAACAGTAATAGACTAGATTTTGATACGCAAAATACGCTTTGCAGATCGGTCCTAGGTGGCTGTATGCAAGAGCAGGTAGGGAGGAGGATCCTACAGGGGCATCGCTCATGCCTTCTAATCCCACAGGAGAAGACAGGTTCTTGGCAACATGTGCCAGCATCAAAACACCAACCTGGCACCAGTGTCCATATTCTAAATAAGACACAAATTAAAATTCTCCAATGTTCAGCAACCATTCTTGCACCCCTCCAACCAAGGTAAGCAATGACCCCAACTCAAGTGGCCTTTAGTGAGTGAAAGACCCCTGAGGTGGAGCTTTATCTCTGACTCTTTCCAAGTCCAATGGCCTTTTGAGCAAGCAGGAAGTTCAGAAAGAGTTGAAAATTAAGCTTCCCTCTTCAACTCATCAGTGGATATCTTGGTTTTGGCAGAAAGTCCAGTCCTTTCACAGTGTTACAGGAGCTCAAGATAGACTTGTTAGGGGATAACAACAGAATATAAAGGGGAAATAAACATGTGTCTAAGACAGTGGCCCTTATTTTATGAATTCCCAGAGCCTGAAGGTGACGGGCCAGGAAGGAGCTGCTCTTCAACACAGAATGATTCAGCAAGCAACCTGGAAAGTGTCCCCGAGGTGAAGGCTTTTAAAATCTAAAAGGGAAAGAAAAGAGTATGGAATTAGCATGACTGGCTAAACACTTAATAGCCACTGAACTATGGAGTCTCTCTTGGTGTGCAGCTAAGCCGACAACTGGTAGCTAATCTTCTGAAGAATAGAGGCTGGCTGGGAAAAGGTCCTTACAGCTCAGATACCATAAAACACTTCTAAGATTGTGCTCCAGTCAAAGCTGAAATTCTATCCTTTGATTTCAACTCTGATTTCAAAAAAGCTCACCAAAGAAAGTACAAGTCTGTGAGATTACTCCTACCTGCATCACGCAATTTTTTCAGCGACCCTACAATATCTCCAATATTCTTTTTACTGGAACTCATCTTTATAGGGGCCAATAAAGAGAAGTGTATTTACCCATGGAGTTCTGAGGACTGGCAGAGAAAGGAAGACAAGGAAAACCAAGGATCACATGGCAAGACAATCTCCAGATACTTCGGTCTCATTTATGTGTACATCAGTCTATATCATATCATAAATCTGATAAGCAATCACAACTCCAAGGTAGAGAAAAGTATTTCTCTGAACTCCAATTCACCTATGACCTTGTCAAATGACTTATTTCCTCTGAACTTCAGCTCAATGATTTGAGTTACAACATATGTTATTCTCTTTACTTCTGGCATGCGATTTGTATGGAACTGGATAATAGATATGAAATCACTCTGCATTAGGCAAATACAAAGGACTGAGGATGAAGGTGCAGGTAGTTATAACTGAAATAGCTATATGGTTTGAAGGGGTGAGGTTCTTCTACAGATACTGAGGTATCCTCTTGATCTGTTATAATGCCAAAAAGGAAGTTACTGGTTTTCTTATGGATCTAACAGCTGTCAGAATTAGAAGGTTCCAACTACTTATTTTATAGACCAAGAAAATGAAATCTTAGGGGCTGGGGAGATGGCTCAGTAGGGTAAGTGCTTCCCTGGCAAGCATAGGTTCCTGAGTTCAATACCCGGTTCTGCCAGAAAAAAGAAAAGAAAATGAAATTTAGAAAAGCAAATGTACTTGCCTGAAATATCACAGACTAGGATTCCTAATGGATCCAATTCAAAAGCAATCCATACAACTACAACTATAAATTCAGATGGGTAAAGAAGGAAGAAGGTGACTTAAATCACATAAAACCTCAAAAATGAAAGGATTTTACATGTCATCTAATTTTAGAGGTTTTAAGTGACTAAGGCATGGAAATGAGTTCCTACTTTCTGGGTGTACATGTTCCTCAAAAACTCAAATTTCATGAAGAAGGCTTATGAGAAGAAAATTCTGTAATCAGGGTAGAGAATACATACCTGTGGCCTCAACTCTCATCTTCATGAAGTCTACCTTGAGAACTGTGGGCAAAAGAAGAAAGAGATATCAACAAGACTCTAGAACAGAACAGGAAAGGCAAAGAAGGAGATGGGGAGGCCCTCTAGGTGAATGTCAAACAAATCATTTGAAAATTGTGAAAGTGATTCATCCAGATGTTTTAGAGCATATTTACAGTTGGCCAACTTCTCAGCGGATTTAGGGAGCCCAGTGCCTTACACACAAAGGTACCTTTCAAGTGTCAGAATATTCCTTCAAGAACTAGGCTATGGGAGGATAGGAGAGCCTAGAAAATTTGCCCAAGATCACAGACTCCATTCTGTGATCATCTTTAATAGTGAGATGGGCAAGAGGGCCAGGCATGTACCATGTAAATGATGATTTCTTCTTTGTCTTGAAGACCAAACCAGCCTTACCCAGCCTCTTCAGGTGTTTAGATTAACCCCAAATTACACTTGTCTAGGGACAACTGTAAGGAAGAAACAATCCTGGAGAATAAATTCTCCTATAGTGTAAATAAATCCCCACAAGAGCTGGCCTCTACAGCCATGTCTTTGGTCTTCAGCTTTTCTAGTCTCTGGAAAATGTTTGTACCTATTAGCTGAACGATCTTATCTTGCCCATTATTTCAAATATCACCAAATATTAGGGGCCTTCTCCAAAGTGCTACTATTTATTCTCTTACTGTAGTATATTTGGATGTTCCTCACTGGAGTTACACGGTAGCTGTCCTCAACAGTTTTACCACATACATCTATGTAGGTCCTGTCTCAACTTCCCGCCTAAATTACAACTACACGATGGAGAGTTCTCCTTGGATGGTCCATAATGTCTTGAAAATCACTGTGTAAAATCCAGTACAGCAGATTTCTCATGAAACAGTACAGAGTACATTTCAGTCACAGGACAGCTTATGCAACACAGTTTCAGAAGTGATCAGTGTTCCACTTTGGCTAGAACATCTGAGCAGTAGAGTGAGGGTAGGCTGAAGTAGCACCAGGAGAATGGATTGGAGTCTGATCAAGAAAAAGTTATACAACGTTTTAAAATGCTTTCCATAAAATCGGGTCTTGTATGCTTATTGTTACTAATATTTAACTGCCCATGACACTCTTTTTTCTTTCTCAGTCCTTCTACAATACTCCACATTTGAAAAGTCATCAGGGCCCCACTGACTCTATATCAAACTTGTCCTTTCTACTGCATTTCCAGTGCCATTGCCACAGGCCAAGACTTCCTCAACTCTTGTCAGGATGATCAGCTTCCTTATTGTTTTTTCCCACCTGCAGTTGTTATTCTCCCATGTGTCTTCTCCATTACCACCAGAGAAATCTATACATAACACAGTTATTTCAGAATATGCATTGTCATATTTAACCATCATCTATGACCCCCTCTCAAACCAACTACAGTATAAAAACCAAACACTTTAATATATTGTACAAGATCGTCACGATCTGACCTCAGTCTATTTTCCTGGTCATACCTTGAGCCTACCTTCCCACTACTTGCTCAAATGTTCTAGACAAAATGGACACTAACCACATCTCAACCCATGTTGCTTAAGCTGTTCTGTAACTGCGGAATGCCTCCTGTACACGTCTAATCTTGATGAGCTTCTAGTTGTTTCTTATGATCTCCGATATTATTTTTTAGCTTATTTTATTTTATTTTTTTGGTGGAACCAGGAATTGAACTCAGGCCCTTGCACTTGCCAGGCAAGCGCTCATTCTACTGAGCTATCTCCCCACCTCCTTAGCTTTTATTTTTTAAAAAAAAAATTATTGGTACTATAGTGACATATGTGCACTCATGTTTATAGCAGCACAATTTGTCATAAGCTAAATCTTGGAAATAACCCAAATGCCCATCAAATGAGGAAACAGATAAAAAAGATGTGATATTTTTATACAACAGAGTATTACTCAGCTATAAAAAAGGATAAACTCGAAGCTTTAAAAGGTAAATGGATACAACTACAGACCATACACATAAAGAGAAATAAATCACAGCCCCATGTATAAACATCATACAGTCTCCCTACTGTAAGAACCTGCAAGACTAAATAAAATCCAAAGGGTATATTAAATACTGTGAAAGAGAAAGAAACTGTTTAAAGGGAAGGAACAACTAGGATGAGGACAGCTTGGATAATCATACTACTGATTTTTGCTGGCGTATTAAAAAGACCAGTTACTACTTAATTTTCTCTCTCCTGTTTAATTTTTATAATTTTTCAAACCAATTTTGCATGCTTGCACCTGGTAATCTGAACAACTAATTGGAAGACAATAATATGTAATACAACAACCATTAGTGAATTCCTATCATTTTATTTAGTGAAATTTTCTATCGTTTCTTTTTTTTTTTTTTACTAATTTTTATTCTCTTAAAAAAAAGAAGATACCAGCCAAAAGTGCCTTGAAGGCATTCGAGGAGAAAAAAAAAATCCAAAAAAAAGAAGATATACAGCTGTCAGCCCTTGAGGGGTCTCCAGGGTGTTTTGCTTTAATATCGTATCAGTACCCTATGCTTTTGACCTTGTAATATCAGTTGGCTGACATTCCCTTTAGCTGGATGAATCATTTATAATCTCTGAGTAGTATAAAAACTGACAGTACTATTATGTAACTTGTGCTTAAATATAACATTATGTTTTCCTGGTAAAAATTATTGGTACTTATTTGTAGTACATTATGGTTCCATTCATCATGAAGAGTTGGTGCATGTACACGACATTTAACAACGGCAGAGCAGTGAGTATTTTTTAATTCATTTTATTGAGAAAAAAATAGCAATGAAACAGTTTCAAAACAGGTTAGTAGGACAGTTACAATAATTAATACATTGCATATTGTTGTCTTCCTAGTAGTTATTTAGAGGACAAGATGCAGACATGATCTCTTGTCTACACAATGTTAGTACAAACCTTTCTTCTCAATGAACTAAGAGAAAGTAGCTATATATCTATCCTATCTTGTGTATACATATATATTTTTTTCTTTTTTTTCACAACAAACTGGTCCTTTATTTACACTGCTGCAAAGTTAGTAACACGTGACACAAGGTTGCCTAGCGACTAATAGCTGATCCTAGCCAGACAGGCTGTTTATCTCATGACTGAGGTAGATTGTTTGCTTCAGGCACTGAGGCCTAGTCCCACCTACACACATATGATGAATTTCCTAGCCTCTCCGTGGTTCCCAACATATCCCCCTTTTTTGTTTTGTTTTGTTTTGTCAGAGATGGGTGTTTCACTGCTGTTAGAGAAGCTGTATTTGGAGAAGTCTTTTTTTTGGGGGGGAAGTCTTTAAAGGACCTTTTCATACTTGATATTAGTCCAAAGATTTTAGGCACTTGAATTCAGCAAAGTAACCCAATATAATCCAATAGTCCATAATAGTAGTGGGTTATCAGCAGAACTGGCAGTGTCAGAAGTTGTTGGCTTGATGCTTTTACAGCTCAGCATATTAATATGGCATTACTTTTTACACCTCATGTTTATACTTTTCTGCTGGATGGTTAAGACCAAGTTAAAGCAAGACCTATATAAATAAAAATGTAACTTTTATATCTGACAAGGTCAGTCAAATCCCCTCAGGATTTACCCTGAAACCATGTACAGCAGTCTGTAGATCCTTTGTCAGTGTCAGCCATCTGGATGAGTGGCGACCTTTGCTTGACCAGTTAGAGCAGTGAGTTTTTACTCTTTTTTTAGTTAAAATTTGCTATAAAAAATAAACAAAAATAAAATAAAATTTGCCATAGAAGGGACTAGAATGAGAGAGTGGTGTTATTCAACTGTCATTCTACCATTAGGTATGTAAATGGGAAGAAAAAGGACAAAAGTAATAGTTCTGTTTGTTCTCATTTTCATCACAGATGGGCGATAAGGCTGGCCACAATGACTGGACAGGACTGAGAGTTGAACAGTTTGAGAACCTTGCTCAGTGGTCTGTATGTATGTGCACTGATGGAAGTGATGGTTACGTGGTGGAGGCCTACATAAACCAAATGCTTTCCCTAAGTGGATGCTACGTAGGAAGAATCTATGGCAACATGGTTTGGTAGCTCATGACAGTTTAACCACTCAAATCTTACCTACACCCCTTACAACCTGCAATCTGGGGATAAAGAACAGGATCAATTGTAGGTTCTAAAAATGTGATGGTGAACTTTTTAGAGCTTTCTTTTTGTTGTTGTTTGTTTTTTGTGGTACCAGGGATTGAATTCAGGACTTTGTGCTTGGCGCTTATTCTACTGAACTATCTGCCCAGCCTAGAGCTTTCAATAATACAAACAGCCCCCTGAAATATATATGTCATAGGTTTGCCTCCACTGCCCTAGAAGCTAGGATATAAGGTTCATACAGTGCCATGTTAGTCTAAAGTGCCTGCTTTGGCCATAGTCTGTTGTGGTTGGTGTAAGGATTCCATGTGCTTTGGATAATAAAGTCCACCCCACTGGCAGAGCTCCTAATCTTGACACATATGTAACACTGGTTTGGCTACAGATTCACTACTAGAAATTTGCCTGCTCTAAAGACTGTACTGCACAAGTTCATGACTTTTTCATATTCTCTACTCCATGCACTGGTTCTTAATTCAGGGTTACAGATCCATCCCTTATAATTTTCTGTGTATTTCTACTTACTTTTCAAACCCTAGCCCAAATATCATCTCTTTTAATTTCTTTTCCTTTATGCATGCCCAATTCACTTTGTTGATTCTAGTTTGTTTCATTCAATTTTATTGGTATTTATTTTTCAAATGACTTATCCTAGGGAAGGAAGACCACTATGTAGTCCTGCGTCTAGCTGCATGCCTTACTAAGAACATTCAGTTGACCCATGCTTACTTGCTCTGCCACTTTTATCTTCCTTTTCTTTCCCTTCTTTCATTCTCCAAGTAGAGTTTGATTAAGTCTGCTTTCAAAACCTCCTAGGTGAAAATGTTTATCTTTATGTTATTGCGAAGAGAAATCTGACACCTTGATGTTAAACCAAATTATTTTTTAAGATGAGTTTATCCCAGCATACAGCTCCCCATAGCTCACTGTGAAATAGCAGTAAGGTAACCTGCTGTGTATAATCAAACATGGTTAAGTTAAGTCCTTCAGTTTTGAATAGAGGTTGTCAAACCTATCCCAACTATGCTGTTGAAAAAGGCACATTGTTCTGCTTTTAACTTATCATCTAGAAGAGTTACATTCCTGTTACTTGTTAGAAAGCACAATTTCAAACTCTGATTAGTAATAGCACAAACTCACAGAAGATACCCTGAAGGCTAAGTGAGTAATCATTTTTCCACATGTTCTAGTTCAAAGGGTCCCAAATGTCTTGGCCTGGACAGTCTGTACCAGTACTTGAGAAGTTTTAAGACAGATGTTAAAAAGGAAGGAACAGAAGGAAGAAGGGAGGTAAGAAACAGGAAAAGAGGGAAGAGGGAAGGGATAAAATAAGCAACATATTATTCCTAGGCTTTCTTCTTAAGAGATTCTTTATCAGTAGGTCTGCAGTGGAAGCCAGTAATCTGCGATTTCTTTCCTCCAAGTTTTCTTGGAAATTAACACATGCAGCTAATGTGACATGTAGACACTGTCTGTGTCTACTTTTTACCTTTGAAATGGAAGCCATGTTTACTCTGAGTGTGTTTATAGTATAACGATGTATTCTACATGTCCCTATCAGCTTTTGTTTGCAAATGGAGTCTAGAGACTTCCTGGAAGATGGTAGAATGGTAACCAGCAGAGAAAGAGCCTCTTTGAGATTTGCTGTCCAGACACTAGACTCTAACAACTTGAGGAAAAGAAGGAGAAAAACAGGTCCCCTGGATGCTAGAAGGATATGCAAGGATAATGGAAGCCCATGGGGAGAGTAAAAAAAACTTTAATGAAGCAAAAGGACATGGCTGTCAGAACCTTCTCCCTGCTTCGGGACTCACTGCATGGGAAGACCAGTTCAAACCTGGAAACACACAGTAACTTCTTGCAACCTCAGAGGCCTTCATAGAGAGACACAGCATTGAACATGAAGGCCTGCGTTGGCTGGTGGTGAATGGTATGGAGTCAGATATCTCATTAGAGAGGGTGACTGGCCCAGAGCCATCTTGGAGTGGAGGCAACTGACTTGGAACTCAGAACTAATGCTGGCTCCATCTAGTGGGTCCCAGCTGAGTTCAAGCCCACAGAAAGTACACTGCTTCAGGCTGAACACATCTGGTCTCAGCCACATAGCCAACAATCAGCCTGAACTTCAAAGGAAATAAAGGTCCAGGCTTGCTGAGATTGTCCAATACCTACCATAAGCTACTGCTGCCTTAAACCATGGACCTGGACTCTGTACATGCTGACTTACCAATGACAGTAGAAACAAACCTTGAACAGGTGTCTGTCCATCTCTCGTTTTTCCCCCCTTTTCTGTTTTTTCACCTCCATTGTTTGATCTTGCTTTTGTATGAGTGTGAATATGGTTTCCAGCTATTTGTTGTTGCTATTTTGTTCTTCCTTTAATTTCTTCATTCTATTTTTCCTCCTAACGTCTGCACGAGTTTCCCAAAGTTTGCATGATCCTCCTTTGTCCTCCAGCCTTGCTTCTAATCTCTTCCTCTTCTTCTATTTCTGCATTTTCCTCCTAATCACTTTTAAATTTTTTCCCTTAGGGTAAAACTGGAACATTGAGAGCTTATTTACTGCAGACAATTTTCTGATTTGTTTTAATTTTGTTATATAAGCATAAATCTAGTTCATAATGGTTAAAGGTGCCAAGTCAATGGCCACTTAAGTTTATCATTTTCTATGCTGTTTTGATAGTACTTTTTTTTTTGCTGACTGTACCACTCTAACCAAAGTGCCATAATTGTTCTAACTATCTGTTCTTCCTGGTATGTCAAGACTGAGATTGACTAAAGGTCATAGAAGATACTGTGGACCACTGCCAAAGAACCAATGGCTTGGTGAAACAGGCAACAACTTCCCATCTTCAGTGAACTGAAGAGGGAGGATTTGTAACAGACTTAAAACTCAAAAACTAGTACACATGGAAGATAACTCTGAGAAGTAGTCATTTGCTAAGGGTTCTAAGTACTAGCAATAAAGTAACTTCCCATAGGCAATTTACAAGCATCAACCCAGGAATTAAACTAAAAGAATCTGAAAATGAAAAGACACAAACAAAATGCTACTCCAGACATCCAGTTCACCAAACTGAGTAATGATGTAGGAAAATCCAAAAGCTACCCAGCTTGTCGCTCTGAAATAGTAAACAACAAAGCAAATGAAGTAGGGATTAGAAAAAATGAAATCATAAATACTTTCTAAGATAACTACAGAGATGGTGATCATAATTAAAAACATTCTTAGTGACTACAGAGCAGATAGAGATTTTAAAAGATAGAGGTGCTTAGGAAAATGATGGAAATCATGAATGGCCAACATAGGAAGGAAAAAGAATCCACAAAACAGATTCAAGCAGATATCCAGGAGACTAAAACTTCCATTAAAAGTATCCATAGCAGAATAAACCAATGTGAAGAAAAACTCTGAGACACAGAAAACAGGCTTGCAGTTAATGAAAAGAAAGATTTCTTAGAACTAGCAAGGGACCATGAGAAATCAATCCAGCAGCTGTAAGATGATGCAAAGAAGAATAACATAAAATTGACTGGAGGTGGTGAAAAAGCAGAAGATAGCATAAATAGTATCAAAAACCTGTTCAAATATGCCATTGCAGAAAACCTCCCTATGAGGGAAAAGGAATTTGACACACAGCAAGGTGAAGCGTATAGAACTCCAAGTAGCCATAATAAAAAAAAGATCTACAGCAAGGCATATTATAGTCAAGATTCCACAAATTCAGTACAAGAATAGAATATTAAAAGCTGTTAGAGAAAAGAAACAAATCACCTATAAATGAAAGCCTTACAGCTGTCTTCTCAATACAAACCCTTAAGTCTAGGAGAGCTTCAAATATTTCAAGCGCTAGAAGAAAACAACCTCCAAACTAGACAGATGTACCAAGCAAAGCGTTCTTTCAAATATGAGATCAAAATAAACAACTTTAAATCTGACCCTCATTGGGTATAAAGTTTTTATAATACAGCTTGGTGTGTCCATGTGTGCATATATGTATATTAGCATGTACAGATGTGCATGTCTGTAAGACAAAGGAACAGAAACAGAAAAAGTAAGAAGCTAGAAATAATATAACAGATATAAAGATAGATTCTAGCAGAGAAAAACAGGAAGAGTGACACAAACAGAAACAAAGATATAAAAACAGAAACAACAGAAGATACCGAGAAAGACACAGACAGTGAAGAAAATGTGAGTGACAGAGAAATAGAGAAACAGAGGAAAAGACCAAGACATAATGAGACAGCAAAAGACAAGAGAGAGAGAAAGTTGGAAGTAGGTGAGACTATGATAATTATAAAGAAACAGAAAAAAAAGACTGATACCCAATGGGAAGCTCATGATGCATTATTAAAAAGTGATTTGATTTCTCTGCTGTTGCTTGCATCCTTACCTTCCTGTTTTCCGGGAAGCTGTTTCAAAGAATCTGGTCCTGGAGGCCACCCTGCAAATAGAAGGCAGTTCAAACTTAAGAGTTGTTCTGGAATATATGTTGCTTTTTTTTTGTTTTTGTTTTGAAGAAACGGGGATTGAACTCAGGTCCTTAAGCTTGCCAGGCAAGTGCTGATTCTACTGAGCTATCTTCCTAGTCCTTGGAATACATGTGAGAGTCAAGGGCAAATAGAAAAAGACAGGAGACTCTATACCAGATGGGTTACCAATGCTAGCTCCTGCCTTTGTTCGTAGAGGGCTTGGGTCTAGGGAGCAATCCAGTATCAGAATGGAAGTGATCCAGAGTCCACAGGCAAAGCCATTAAACAACACCCTTTCCTCTCTGTTGGTTCAGAACTTGGTCTTAAACTTGTTACCCTTTTAGGATTTTCTTCAGAAATAAAGTGAAAATAGTCTGTTTTTGTTTGTTTCAAACTTGTAATTTTTGGCATTTTATAAATATACTTAGATAATTAGTTAAAGCTGCAGAGGCTTTGTTCTCTCCCCAGATCTTAGGATTATGGAAAACAAGAGACACATGAAAAAGAAAGATTAGGAAATACTCGGAAGAGAAAACGTCCCAGTCACTGACTGATGAGAGGTCAGCCAGACTGGTTGCAACCATCAAGGCTGGTCCCTGAGTGCTGATGTGGTCCCATGCTAGTATTCCTTCCCTGATTCCTTGGTTTGCAGCCCAGCCTTAGGAAGGCCTGCCAGATATCACCCTGTGACAAACTCTCTGGAGAACTTGAGTCATTTTGGAAGGTTTTAAAAAAATGTACTCTTTGCTAAAGAAAAGAAAAATCTCAAGCACAAGTACAACGAAAAATGTACTCATTAAACTATTTTAAAACCAATACCAATAACAAGGAAATAAAAAAGAAATTTCCATAACCAAGTGGGCTAAAAAGAGAAAGTTTTTAACACCTTACAGGGCAGCTAAGAAAAATGGGTTTCCTAGCATGTACTAAGATTCTAAGTATTCATCTTTACAGGTTCTTTCAGGCCTTCGTATTGAGTGGAATACTCCCAACAGGCCTGGCCTATGCTAGTCATCCAGATGTTCATGTTAATGATTTCCCAGGGTTGTATACTTAGTAGTCATAGTTAGTGATCTTGAAGGCATTCATGGTCGCCTATGACAGGCCTGAGGTCAAGTTCAAGAACAATTCTACTTACACAGATGATGGAATTTCCCCTGCACTGCCAACCACAATCTCTGGCTTTGGTTCAGGCTTTTGGGGAGTCACTGCCCGGCAAGGAGGGTCTGGGGGCCTCACTGGGGGGCGGATAATGGTTGGCTTTTCCCCTGGAGGCCGCACTTTGCTGAAACTGTCAGCATCCCCTAGAAGACAGAACAACACCAAGGATTTGAATAGTTAGCCAAATGGAACACTACTTGTGAGACAATATTAGAGTTACATGGGTCACCTTCCTTGGCCCCTACTTCTGCTTAGGCATTAACAACTGTCTTTTTCTTTTTGTAATTCTTCTAGTACCTGTTCCTTCAGAAAGTCTATTTCAACCCCAGCTCTGGGAATTCACACACCTTAGGTTTGTCATATAATTTCCTAAATCTCAGGTTCCTTAGTTATATAACCAAGATTCATACTACATTATTAGGGCCGGCCAGATAGCTCAATGGACTAAAGCGCCTGCTCTGGCAGAGCACCATGACCAGGTTCAATCTGGAGTTGGCCGGAGTCCGATCTGTGTGGTGAGACCCTGTATACTCTATACACCCTGTTCTAAATTCATTTAAAAAATACTACATTATGAGACAGAGACATTGAGAGAATTAAAGTAGATAATATGTTTAGTAAATGCCAGACACATAGTAGATACTTAGTGATGGATAATGGATTTTTTTTTTTGGATAATGGATTTTAATTTGATATATGTATCATCACTGAAATCCGAGTCTTCACTTAGGCTTTACTTACCTAACTAACCTTCCTGACTCCAATAGCTCTGGTTTCCAGGTCATTTGGTATAAAACAAACATAAATATTTTTAATAAAATGGTTCTGGGAGAATTATGGTGGAACAGATATACATTGCCAGTAGCCCTTATAGTATTGAATGCTGGGTTTAAACTGGGATGCGGAAGAGAAAAACTGTACATATATAATACAATATAGCTAAGATAATTATACTACTAATTTCTATTAGTTCATTGAAAGGAATTCTTTGTGCTTAAATTGTTTGATCAGTTTTCTATGCTTATGTCTTATAACCTGAGCAACTGCTTTGAAGATAACAATATTCAATATAATAACCATTGTTAATTTCCTATTTATATTGATATTTTTCTTTTTCCATTAAAATAAAAGTCATTTTTAAAAGTGGGTTCATTTTATCTAGTTATGCATCAAGCACTCCAGAACAAGGTGAATAAAATATAAAATCATATTTATGAGCTACTTCATACTTGCTGGTACAGTAATTCTACTGTGATAGACTCAAAGGATTTTACAACAAATAAATAAAGAAAAAGCAATTGGCATGAAAACATGCATCTTAACAGCAAAACATCTGATTTAACCACAAAGGCTAACCAAACAATTTAATTCTTACAAGCACTTAATCAATACATATTATATACTATACATACAATGGCAAGGATTTGGACAAGATCAAAACAAAAGTATACATATGAAAGGAAGCAAAAAAGAGAAAAGTCCACAAAACATGCTTATAGCCTGAAGAATATTAAAATGTACATATGTGCAATCATGGATTAGTAAAACCTGATATTTGTTTGTCTCATCAGATCTTGATAATAATTCAATTTTTTTCTACAAAAATGTTTAAGGTAAACATAAAACATATTAACTGAACTTGCATGATTTTGTTATATAATTTTCTTCAATCATTTCTATGCTTTTTCCTCTCCTTCAAGACTAAAATGCACACAGAACAAAATTCAAGCTCCTAAACATAAATTCAAGGTGGCCCATCAAGTAGCCACAATTCTCTGTCTTTGGGCTTTATCTACCAGCTATACTCTATCAAACTGTTCTCCTCACTCTCCCATCAAAGCAAGCCCCTGACCCTTACTTTTTAATATGCTATACAAAATACAGAGTCTGGTGGTATTGGGGATATAGCTTCTTATTCTACTATTTCCAAACTGTGAGACCCTGGACAGTTACTTCACCTTTTTAACTATCATTACGCCATGAAATGAGCATAAGGATGAACGCAAGAGCTAAATGAGATGGATTCTAGATCATACCTAGCACATAGCAGGGGTAGGTGTCAGATTGTGCGCCACTTCTTTCCCTATGTATGCCCTGATCTCATATCATTTGCATTGTAACCATCACTCAAGACTCAGCTCAAATCTCATTCCCTGAACCTTCTGGCAAACATACGTAATTTCCATCCACTTAAATATTCATGAAGTGCTTAAATATTGGTCTATGTATATGCTTTTCAATTCATGCACATAGCCATTCTGGTAAGACAGATATAAAAAGAGGCAACAATAATACAGTGTGATTGGCCATCTACAGGAGGAATAAACAAAACATTATTCATTCTCATACATGCAAGTTCTGTCTCCCCACTCTGTATCTTACATTTCTGGACATGCCATACCCCTTAGCACTTGTACTGGTATACAGAATCACACCAGAAAAATAATATTCTATTTTTCCAGCAAACTTTATGTACTCTTCAGAAACCAAAGTTCAGAAAGCTAAAGCAACTCACAAGCATGTAATAGAGTGAGGACTGAAACTCATATCTCTGGTTTCCATATCCACCAGTTTCCCCAGTGTCTGCTGTTTTGCTGTTGTTATTATTATTAATACAAAATTACCAATGATTAAAATCAATACGAGCAAATATTTTAGCTATCCTTTTATCAAATATTTTTTTTCTATTCCACATGCTGTAGTATCACACTTATTGCTCTGTGTACATTTTTGTTAGTTAATATTGGCTATAATTCTGGAGAACACACTATTCTTTTTCTACTCCAAGATAAGAAGTAACCTCGGGCCAGAGAGATAGCTCAGTAGAATAAATGCTTGGTTGGCAAGCGCAGGGTCCTGAGTTCAATTCCCAGCACTACAAAAAAAAAAAGAAAGAAAGAAGGAAGAAGAAGGAAGAAGAAGGAAGAAGAAGGAAGAAGGAAGAAG
>NW_004524777.1:2284111-2329426 GCF_000260255.1 Octodon degus
AAGAAGAAGAAGGAGGAGGAAGAAGGAAGAAGAAGAAGAAGAAGAAGAAGAAGAAGAAGAAGAAGAAGAAGAAGAAGAAGAAGAAGAAGAAGAAGAAGACGACGACGACGACGACGACGACGACGCAGCAGCAGCAGCAGCAGCAGCAGCAGCAGCAGCACACTCATAGTCTATCAACAACAGATCCAGGCCCATCAGACTACTTAAGTTCAAGCAGTCTCAAACATCAGTGGTTTTTAACTCTGGCTACACTTTAGGAACATGCAAAAAGCTTTAAAATTATGTAATACCCAGAATCCAACTGCAGATCTCCTAATTGGGTGAGACAAAGACATGGGTATATTCAGGGCTCCCCAAGGGATATGATACACACCCAAGACTGAGAACCCCTAGGCCATAGAACAATGCTTCTTCAGTGTAGCTCACAGATTACCTGACAGTGCTGCCCCATTTCTGTTATTCACTAATGTAAAAGTCAGTCAGAAAGGATATACCACACTGTCTGAGCCAGAAAACATTTTTTACTTAAAACCATAACCATTTCTTTGGTAAGTGAACCAGGTGACATGTATCAAAGATCAACACATACCCAAGTTACAGCCACATACAACTGGATATCCATCTATGGCCTTAGACAACAAACATCATTAACCCAGTATCCTCCTATGCCCTTTATTTGTAGCTCCAACTTGATGATTCATTACAAGTCATGTTTTGAAATAACTGCAAAAGGTTTTCTTGGCTGGAAGACCCCAGTGTTGTTCTTTCTTGCTTCTAATTTGTCTCAGTTCCAGTTATATTACAATATCAAACTAGCAAGGCAGGCAGGGAAGAGTCTTACAAGTAAGAGTCAAGAAACATGAATTCTACTCTTTATACTAAAACTAATGTGTGTGCCTTTCACTAGATCACTTCCCTACCTGTACAATATGGGGATTGGACTATTTCCCAGATGAGTCAGTGTATAATCTGTATCTCTGTGAACTCACTTTTATATGCTGCTTTTAAAGTACTCTGGAAACCACCCAAAACAATCTTTCAATTGCTCTCTCCAATCTCTGTCTCTCTTGTCTCTGTCTCTGTCTGAAATAGATTTAGATTTCATGGCTTCATGTTACCTGAAGAATACACCCCAAAATGTTTAATCTGGCATTCACTACGCTTTTCCATTTGGCGTCAACAGCCCTTTCTGATCTAACTTTCCATCATTCTTATTCATATATCATGCACCAGACAAACAGTATTATTTATTGTTTTATGTACATATGTTACAATTAATCATCTCTTTTCAAGATGCTCTTTATCCTATCCCACAAGCTCAAATTTACATCACCTTAAATGTCATATGTCTTAGGAAGCCTAAGATGCTCCAAGTTCTTTGACTCCTAAGGCAATGATCATCATGTACTTTGAATCCTGTATTTTCACTCTCTGTTTTCATGGCTATATCTCTATTACAATGAAAACAACTAGAGCACAAGATCCAGGTGGGATTCATCTCTATTTCTGAGAGACCCAAGTAAGATGCTTTACATGTAACTGGCATATATTCAACAAATATTTACTGAGTAGGGAAAAATGTAGTTCAGCTTATTAGAAGGCCAGTGGAGACAGCTTTCCCATTTTAGGGTTCTAGTTGGACTATATGTCACACACACACACACACACACACACACACACACACACACACACACACACGATATCCCCAAGATTGTGGACTATTCTGAATTCTAAATAGAAAGGTATTTTTAATATACTGGGAGTTTTATGAGGGCTTTCATGCCCAACCTTACGCTTTAAAACGGAATGTGCAAAAATGATCTGAACAAGTCCATGAAAAGTCTTAAAACTCAGTTGGGGAAAGTATTTGTATTCATGAAAAACAAGTGTAAACACTATAACTTAACGTCCATGTTAAAGAGCCATGTTTGGGTACACAAACGTGGGATAAGAAGAGTTCCTGGGGCAGACTGTCATGCTTTGAGGATGAAATCAGCCTTGAGCATGACCCAGAGGAATGGCTAGGAATCATCTCTAGCCCCTTCCCCCAATAATGGCCTGCCTCCTTCTGGGCATTCCGCATAGTCAGGAACAGGCTAAATGTAGCTCTGAACTCTTGTCATCTTTATTTTAGGTTTGAAGCTTTTCAGTGGTTCTATGATACAGACAAGCCAACATCCCATCTTCTATGCCTGTCATTTCCTGAGGGGTTAGTAGGAACTCTACCACTTCTTTAGTATCAGTAGTGCTTTGTATACCTCATCTAACTTAATCTTCAAAGGAATTTTACCTGCAATACTTATTTACAGTGAGGAAATCAGGGGTAAAAGTAAAGTTGCCCTAAAGAAAGTTTATAGCTAGTAACAGTCTCCTGCAAAAACAGAACAAAGACTACCATTTACTAAGCACCCACAATGTGCCAGGTATACAGCATTGTGATGACAAATAAATGGGCACACTTATCTTCTTCTACCGATGTGAAAATAAAGACTTGGAGAGGTTATGATTTGCCTGAAATTTTAAAGATAGGAATAAGGAGAGTGAGGATTCAAACTTCTATCTGGGAGACTTCAGAGCCTGAGCTTTGGGCCATTTCTTCTTAATCTTCATTAATAACTTGGATTATATTACAAATTGGATTTTTTTTCTCCTGCCCAGTCTATTCCCTCCCTTCCTTATTCTCTGTCAAGTTACAGTAACCAAAGAATCTTAAGAATTTCCAGATTTCTTGGGACCTGATAGTCATTGCTCTTCAACCTTAAGCAATTTTCTTCACTTTTCCTCATATCCATTCTTACACCCAACCTGTGGGTGCAGAGTAAGGGGATGTTGTTTCCACTTGTAGATTTCTCCACTCTTCTAGAATGATCTATTGATTCTATGACATTCCTCTATACTCACCTTACCCATTAATTACCGTTGTGGAACAATCTGAAATTGGGCTCCAAGAAAGGCAGAAAATGGAAAGCCAAGGAGTAGATTGTTAAAGCATAATGAGTCCAGACAAGCATGTGTGGATAATGGCCAGCAACGCCCATTACTGCAGAGGCAAGTCTGTTCCTAATACTTAAAAAGTAGAAGTAAACATCACTCATAACATTAGTCACCCCAGTGGAGAATTGATGACTCTATGAATATGCAAGACCTTGGAAGAATCCTTCCTTCAAACCCAAGAGCATCCTACCAAAAACGGTTATTTCTCTCTAGTCAAGACCAAGGAAAGGACCTAAGGATAGGACTAGCCTACAGATCCTATGATCCATTGTGTACTGTGCTCTCCACTTATATCTCACTGCCCAGGCAGACTAAAAGGCTCCTTACTATGTGCTCCTACTGGATTTATTCTTACTCTTACTCCAATACGGATTCCACTGGGTGGAACCAGTCGCCTGCATGCAAGCTTCATCACGGACTTTTAGAAGGTAGGACCATGGCCTCTAAGCTACATTCTCCCATTGCATAGTTCTGTCTGTATAAATAAGCAACTTCATGTACAAAGGTGAGATACAGTCCTCCTCCCTGCTCATTCCCCAAAGGAAAGTCTTAAATCCCTTTTTAGTAGCTACACACTTGCTTTTTGCAAAGCCAGGGCTAGTAAGAGGTAGTGACATTGAATGAAGCAATAAAGAGGCTTGTATGATTTTTATATTCCAAATTGCGTACTATACCTCTTAGAAAAAGAGAATGGAAAGGTAAATAAAGCAGGTGAAAAAATAACAATGTGGTATTAAAGAAAAACAGTCCTGATCTTGGACCTAAGAAGCATTGGTACAAGCCTCATCTCACCACCTCACAACCTGAGCAAGTTGTTTCATGTCTCTGAGCCTTCTTTTTTTTTTTTCAACCATGAAATGAAAAGAGTAAATGTACCTAACAGACCTGTCACAAGGATTAGATGCAATGGAAGAAGAAAAAGTACCCAACTCCATGTCTGGAAGAGAAAAAAATGCCATCATAAAATTATATCAGCAAACACTATTAATTTTATTGCTAAATTCACTGCCATCGAAAGCAATTTAAAATGCATCATGTCTTCACTATTTTTAATTGCTGAGAAAAAACTGCTGAAACTGTCAAGATTCTTTAAATTTTGGATCATTGAAAGGGGTAAAGATGGGAAGACACAAAATGGCAGCACATTTGGATCATGAAGGCACTGAAGTATACTAAAGATAGCTAAAATGGAGTGACAACTGTGATATGCAGAGTGGGTCAGAGAAAGTGGCCATCTCTTCCGTCTAATACTGCCATTCTGGTTGTTGGCCAGCACTAGGGAAAATGACTATCAGCTATGGCTCAAGGTCAGCGCTATTTGCAGTTTTTATTTAACTGATAACTCTTTTTGATGCCCAAGAATCTCTTACAGAGCAGAAGCCAAAATAGGGAAGAAGAGGTGAGGAAGATGAGGGGGTATAGTTCAAAGATGCAACTCAAACAGAGTTTTGGCTTATCCTCCACAAAGGTGAAACAAAGCCAACTAACCCAGTTCTGGTTTCTGTAGCCAAGGGTGGAGGCCAGGGCCTGTGAAAAATGCTGCACCATTCCAGGTTGTTGTTAACTGATTCAGGACAGAAAGTAAAGCCTGACCAAGCTGTGGCTTAGGTTTAGATAGTCTGGCTAATACTGGACAAGTTAGACAAGTACTGAATGTTAACTGATACCCCTGGATCACAGCAGCTGCTGCCAGCAGCATACACAACAGAACTACAGAGAATGGGAAAAATAATGCTGCTGGGATTGAATGTTGCAGCAGAAATGGTGAAGGGCAGAACTGAAGGGAGAGATCAGTTACTGTGTGTGCTGAGCTGATAGGATTTGGCTGATATCAAGGCTTGCTGACAGGCAACACCAATTTTACTGTGATGAGTATAAGTAGAGTGACCCAACTTTCTACCATCTTGATGTGTGAACATCAGTGTATGACTTACAAAGTGAAAGAGATGTAGACACAGAAGCCTGGCCTTTCTGGGCAACTTCCCACAAAAGGAGAATATTAGAAAGAGAAGGAAAGGGGGAGCAGGGAATTAAAATCATATACAATTTTTTTGAGAGAGAGAAACTAACAATGAAACTGGGTTTCAAAACAGGTTATGAGGACAGTTACAATAGCTGATACATTGTGCACTACTGTCTTCCCAGTAGATACTCAAGAGTATAAGAAATAGGCATGATATCTTGTCCATACAATTTTAGCACAAAACTTCCTTTTTAATGAACTAAGAGAAACTAGCTGCATAACAATCTTAATTATCTCATATGTATGTGCATGAGTGTATATATATACAAGATATTAATGCAAAATAGAGGTTATGAATAAATAAATTTTGATTGCTGCGTATCTGACAGATATTTCATTATTTCTTTGAATCTCAGGAATAACTCTGTGGTGTAAGTTGTTTCTCTCATTTTACAGATATGGAAACCAGTGTACAAAGATGTTAATTACCTGTGATTACATAGCTATATCAGGGGAATCAAGACAGATAATCCAGTGTCAGTTACTTCATTGAATTTCTACTGGATCTCACACCGAATAGACTTTTTAATAAATTGTGTGTAGAGACAATGCCATCATCCCATGCTCAGATTATTATGTGTCACAATCCATGGCTGAAATTTGCCCCTGGCCTCAAAAATAGAAGAGTTGTATTTTACCTGAACAATAAACATGCTCTCCCCTAAGAACTTAGAATTTTTGGTTTCTCTAACTTTTTAAACTTTTCTTATTTTTTTTAAACTACAAAGTAGTAAAAAAAAAAAAGCATTAGAAATGATACAAAATTTCACTAAACAAGGTAATAAGAACTCAACAATGGTTGTTGTAATGCATGATGTTATCTTCAAATTAGTTGTTTTGGAACCAACTCTGGTGGTTTTCTAGCAAGTATATAAGACTTTATGGCAAACATTTTGCATACTAGCTTTATTCCTGCCAATTTCCTGCTATCTTCTCCTTTCTCACTCACTTCTAGGACTCATGTTTCCTACTTGCATTCTAGACTCTTAGGCAGGGGTTGGCAAATGCTTTTGTAGCAGGTCATATCACTGATATTTAAGGCTTTGCAGGCCGTATGGTTTAGGTTGCTCCTACTGCATTTTGTTTCTGTAGTGTGAAAGCAGCTTTGGTGATATGTTAAAGAATGCTGTGTTTATGTTATTAACACAAACTTGAACTTTAATTTTCATGTATCATGAAACATCATTTTTCCTTTTATCTTTTCTCAAACATTTAAAAATTTTAGAAAAATATTCTTAGCTTATGGACTATATAAGAATCAGTGGGCCCTGTGTAGGCCACAGGCCATACTTTGCCAAGCTACATTTTAATCACAAGTCACATTGCATGTTTTTCTCATTCCTATGTGCTGAACAGGGCCAGGCACACACTCAATGCTCAATATATAGTTGTAAAACAAACTATTGTTATTTTTAAAGTTTTTACATTTGGCTACACTGCAAAATGTCACAATCTATTTTAGAACAGGACAGAATATAAACAAACAATACATATGTTTAGAATGTTATCTAGCTACAAAGTAGGAAAGTCAGAATTTGGAATGAAGCCTGTCTGAGACCCAAGCTCATATTCTTTCCATTATGTTACGTTATCTTCAGAGTTATATCCTCCAAAACATCCCTCTGGATCAACCACAGCTTCTTGATGTGCCTTCCTATACTTAGCCAATGAAATTCAGCAACTTAAATCTGTAATAATTTCAGCAGTCTGGAGTTTTGGGGAAGTTGTTGTACCCTTTTGTCCCTACTTCTCCCAAACTGAAAAATGAGATTAAGAAAGTAATAATCTATAGATTCAAAACTTCTTATCAGAAGGTAAAGTGATAGGTCTTTGTGGAAAGAACACAGACTTTGTCCCCTGCCAGATGTGGTAAAATTTAGATGCCAGCTCTGCTCATTACCAGATATAAATAAATTTTCTAATAAAAAACCCAACACATTTTATACAGTAGGGTCATGAGAATAAGAAATAGTATGAAAAAATCTATTACAGTGCTAGACACATAGAAGTTATTTAATAAATGGAAATAGAAGCCAGAATATTCTCAGTATCAATCATTAATTCCACAAATAAAAAGTGCTTACTGTGTGTTATCCAGGTATTGTTCTAGGCACTGGGAATATAGAGAAAATAAAACAGGCTCCAAATTCTTTCTCTAATAAAGCTTACATTCTAATTAACTATTGTAAACAGCTTTTATGGTTTCACACACCATTCCAGAATAAATACTAGTACACTGAAAGAGATTTCTACTTAAAGATATTTCCAAAGCCAAAAGGAGCTCAAGGTGATCAATAGGTGGCTCCAGTTCTAGTGCCTGAGGAACTCCCAAACACTTACCTTCCTTGTGCTGAGCAAGAGGCCGAGGAGCTTGTCTCTTCACATGCAAGGACGGTGTCTTCATGGGCCCAGAGGCTGGCACAGGTCCATTGGTGGTTTTGGGGATAGCCTTGGTCCCTCCATCCTGCAGCCTAGACACGAATTTCCCCACATCCACCTCAGGACAAGGTTCCAATTTGCCATCTGGAACAGGTCTGCTCGGTGACTTCCTCCCAGGATCAGCATCTGCACTCCTCTGTAGGGGCAGCTTGAGGTGTTGTGGCAGTTTAGGGTGTTCTAGGCTGCTAGTAATAGTACCATTGGGTGTTTGATGGTGGATCTCATCTTGGAAAAGTTGGTACAAAAAGGGAATATTAATGATAGACTAAAACTTTTTCATTTTGATATGTCCTTATATATATATAATTTTGAAAATCTATAAACATTTTCACAATGCTACACCCTGTGGCACAAATATACTATATCCCACAAGATTATAGTCTTCACTGTTCCCAATTCATATGCAGTAACAGGTTCCATTCAAATAAGGAATTCAATCCAAGATCCAAGTATGATTTTCACTATCACAATTCAATAAGCCAGGCTGTTTTATTCAAAGGGATATGCAATGCAGATGGGACTTAAGAGTCTCTAATGAATTGCACACTTCATTCTTGTTAAATAAAGGAATCCGATAATTTGTACCTATTTCTTTCAAATGTAATTTGCTAAAGTCTCTCAAATTTCAAGTTAATAAACATAATAGAATTTAACTTCCTTCTCTTATGCTCCCATAAAGAAATCCTCAAATGGCCACTTTATGTGCTTCCCCTGGCCTGTGCAGTCTACAATTTCCTCTGACATTAATACATGTTTGTCAGTGAATCTGAGTCTAACTTAAGAATTCTCAGACTCTAATGAGAACCAGGAACCATTCCCTTAAATATTAGCCTATACAAATACAGTTGAGGGCTGGCAAAATAGCTCAGTGAACTAAGCACCTGCTTAGGCAAGCACAGGGACTAGGGTTTGATCCCCTAAAGCACATGCCATGCTGGGGCACTCTAAACTTGTGACCACATCTGGGCATGGTGGTGCATGTCTATAATCCCAGTGCTGAGGAGGCTGAAAACAGGAAGATCATGACGAGTCTGAGCTGCATAGTGAGACCCTGTACCAAATACATTTTCAAAAATACAAAATACAAATACAGTCGAAGTTTTGAAAGCTAATCTTAATGTGATTCATTGAGTCTCGTGAAACTGTCAATGACCATTTTCCCTCTCCCAGACAAATTACACCTGCTCTAAGGAAACTGTCACCTTCTTTGGTAATAGAAAAATCTAGACTAGAGTTTAGTGGTTAAGACCATGGGTACGGGTCAGCAAAATAAGACATGAGGGTTAATCAAAAGACTATAATACCTGGATTGTACTTGGATCCTGTTTTTTAATCAAATAATAGAAAAATTTGGACATCAACTAAATAATCGATCTTCAAGAATTGTGTTGTTTTTTGGTATGATGAATGTTGTAGTTGTACTTTAAAAAGAGTCTTTATCTTTGAGTGATTCATACTGAAATATCTACATTTACAGATGAAAGGACAGTGCTTGCTCAGCAGCACTATCCAGATGAAAGGACATGATGTTGGGTTGGGGGATAGGTAGTGGGTATTAGTGAAAGAAGGCTGTTCAGATAAAGAACAACTTGGAAGAGTGAAATACCATGGTTTGTCAAAAAAACAAAAATGAAAAGTCTAATTTTGCTTGAATATTTGACACAAAAGGTGTGAGTAGCTGGAGATGAGCTTTTTAAGATAAGTTGGAGATTTTATCATTAAAGCTATATGAATGCCACAGTCAGGAATACAAACTATCTTTGATCACAGATAGTTGTCAAATACGTGATTTTAGAATAGCACATTGGTTCATTTTGAAAAGTAGAATGGACCACAGACTGAAAGTAGGAAAATCAGCTATAGGAATGCTAAAGAGATCCAAACTGAAATAACATCAGCAAAGAGAGACAGATTTAAGAGAGGCTAATGAGACAGAATGGCCAGAGCATAGATATGGGGTCATGAAGGCATGCATGGGGGTGGCGGAAAGATTCACTGAAGTAATATTTTATTTTTTTTTAATTTTTTTTTAACATTTATTTATTGTGTGTGTGTGTGTGTGTGTGTGTGTGTCCCCAGCTCAGCCCACCAGGGGGCGCAGCTGGCTGGCATGTGGTGCTGGAGGATCGAACCGCGGTCCCTGTGCTTTGCCAAGCTTGTTCCAAGTAGGTGCTTTAGACCACTGAGCCATCTCTCCAGCCCCTGAAGTAATATTTTAAAACAGCACAATGTTTGGAGTAAGACAATGAGGTGCTGCAGGTAAAGAACAATGGTGAGTAGAAGGACTGGTGCCTTCTTAAAACAGGGTTGAGACAGGTTCTGGGAAATACAACATTATAACAGGCAAATGAGCTTTGGGACAAGATAATTGGGTGCATATTCTTGTTCTGTCATTTAAGTTGTATTAATTGGGTAAAGTACTCATCCTCTCTGGACCTCCAGTGTCTTCAATATAAAATGGAGCCTCACACACCTATCTCACAGGAATGCTGAGGATTAAATGAGACTATGAATTCATACCTACTTATGATGGCAAAAATCAAAAACTCAAGACTATAGCAAGGTGAACAAGGATATGGAGAAACAAAAACTGTGATTCATTGCTTGTGGGAAGGCACAATGATACATTTCCTTTTGAAAAGAGCCTGGCCATTCTTTAAACATTTTTTATAAATTTATTTTTTTTAATTTTTTAATTCATTTTGGTGAGAAAAACTAGCAATGAAACAGTTTCAAAACAGGTTAGTAGGACAGTTTCAATAATTAATACATTGCATATTGTTGTCTTTGGAGAAGTTACTCAGAGGACAAGATGCAGACATGATATCTTGTCTAAACAATATTAGAAAATAACCTTTCTTCTCATTGAACTAAGAGAAGGGAGCTATATATCTATCCTAACTATCTTGTATATACATATATGTATGTACATATACATATATAACTCAGTATATACATGTATTTTTTTCACTACAAAATGGTCTTTTATTTATATCCCCCTTTTTTGTTTTGCTTTGTCAGATGGGTGTTAAATTGCTGTTAGAGAAGCTGTATTTGGAGAAGTCTTTAAAGGACCTTTTCATAGTTGATGCCAGCTCAAATACTGTAGGTACTTGAATTCAGCAAAATAACCCAATAAAGTCCAATAGTCCATAATAGTAGCGGGTTATCAGCAGAACTGGCAATTGTTTGAAGGTGTTGACTTGAGCCTTTTACAGCTCAGTATATTAATATGGCATTACCTTTTATACCTTGTGGTTACACTTTTCTGCTGGATGGTTAAGACCAAGTTAAAGCAAGACCTATATAAGTAAAAATGTAACTTTTGTATCTGACAAGGTCAGTCAAATCCCCTCAGGATTTACCCTGAAACCATGTATAGCACCTGGTAGATACTTTGTCAGTGTCAGCCATCTGGATGAGTCATGGCCATTGCTTGACCAATTCGCTCTTTGTGAAAGCCTGTGAGAATTTTTTTCTCTCTAGGTGACTCTCTTTGGACACACTATACATCGCTAATCACTTTCCACTGAGGCCCCATAATCTCCTTGATCAGAAAATATGGAACACCACTGAGTTACAAGATGTCACAGCAGAGGTTCTCTTATGTCCTGATTCTTCACTGACCTTGAAGGGCTAGGGCCAAAATATTGGCTATTCTTGTAGCCCCTCTTTTTCTCTAATTTTTGGTCTGCAAACTTTAGCTGTTAAACATCCAGAAGAGAAGCTTAATGATATTATTACCCTGTAACAGAGGCAGTTAAGCTTAACATCACTATCTGTCTAAATATCAAATGCCTTAGACATAACATGGAACTGCTATTTTCCAACAACTATGGATATTCTAAACTTTAAATCCCTATAGAATGTAAAAAAAAAAACAATTACACATTTTTACATAGAAATTTAGAAATCAAACCATATACAGCATTGTAGCAGGACAATCCTATGACTTTTTTTTTCTTGTCTTGCTTTCTTTTATTACCTTTTTTTCTTTAAAAAAAGTTTACTGTAAAGGAGAGTATAGCAATAATTGGTATGACATTAGAAGCAGTATTTCAAACATGGTTTTAGTATTACGTATTGCTATCCCCAGTTTAGTTGCTTAGGGCACAGATATCAGCATATAGAGTTAGTCAGCGTGAGAACCATACCCATTACCTGCTATTTTCAAAAACCTGATGGAGCTTCTTAGGACCACTGCCTTAACCACCTTGTTTATATAAATGTATATTTTTGCTCCTGCCATATAAATTTAAATATAGAAAGACTTGCCGGGTGTGTTGGTGCATGCCTATTCTCCCAGCACTTGGGAGCCTGAGGCAAGATTGCAGTGAGTTCAAGGCCAGCCTGAATGACATGGCAAAATCCTGTCTCAAAAAGCAAAAATAGAGAATGACCATGGAAAAGAGGTTCTAGTACTTAGTGAGGACAAATGAAAACAAACATTCATACAAACATGTGCACATGAATATGAATGTTCACTGGAGCACTATTCATAGCAACCAAAATGTGAATACCCCTCAATTTCCATCAAATGATGAATGGTTAAACAAAATATGGAATACTCATATACACAGCTATTATGTGGCAATGATATCAACATGGATGAACCTTGAATACATTAGAAGAGGATTGCAAGTTTGAGAGCAGCCTTGGAAGTCAGCAATTTAAGGAGACTATGTAGTAAAATAAAAAATAAAAACAATAAAAAGGGATGGGGGATATAGATTAGTGCGAAGGCCCAGAGTTTATTCCAGAGTACCACAAAAAGAAAACATAACAAACATATCATTTCTATAAATATCCAAATTATTCAAATTTACAGACAAACAGATTAGTAACTGTCAGGGGCTGGGAAGGCAGGTTATTGGACATTAGGGGTTTCTGTGGAGTAATACAAAGGTTGTGGGAAAAGATGCTTGTAGAAAAATTACTCAGCTGTACAATTTCAAAGGGTGAATCCTATGGTATATGAATTATATTTCAGTCTTTTAAAAGCTTTTTAAAATGTTGATATTGGGTGAATTCATTGGAGATCTTCTGGCACAAGTCATACAGAGAAGCACACTGAGACCCAGAGGGGAAACGTGGCTAGCTCAAGTTACCCAACAGGCTAGTGGCAAAAATGAAATTAGACCTTACATCTACTGACACCTGGTTCATTCATTCATTCATTATGTTTATTTTTGAGAACTTCCTATATACCAACTATTGCGCTGGTGCTGAAAACACAGTGAGAAAAAGTGTTTCTTCCAGTAGAGTTTATATTTGGGAATACTTTAAACAAATAAACTTACTCCATAAAAGTGCTATTATTAGCCAGCCATGGTGGTACACATATGTAATTTTGGCACTCAGGAAAGCCAAAGCAGAAGGATCACAAGCTCAAGCTTACCTGGCCAACTTATCTAGGCCTTGTCTCAAAATAAAAAAGTGATGGAGTTGTATCTCAGTGTGAAGGCTCTGAGTCCAATCTCTAATAGTGCCGAAGACAAAACAAAATGAGAGCAAGCAGGAGAGTTTCTGAAACAACACAGTACACAGCATTCCCTTCCATTTGCTATTGAATGACACCTTGCAACCTTTATCAGAAAAGTAATCTTTTAAGCTAGGTAAACCATTTCTCTTTGTCATCCCTTATACATCTTTTCAGTCATTCTATAAATGCATGGCAGGAATTTTCTAGGAAATGGTGATAAAATAGATCTCATATTCTATTACAAAGACAGATAAAAGTATGTTAATGATTGTAGCAGGTGACATGAACAAAATAAAACAGTGTGTAGAGAGACAGTGATTGGAGGAGGAGAAAGAATCATTTAACTATAGTGCTCAGAGAAGCTGTTCATAAGGAAATAGCACTTGGCAAAGAGCTGAATGAAGGAGTAAGCCTTGTGAAGTTCTAGAGGAGCAATATTTAGGACCAAGAGAATAGCAAATGCAAAGGCTGTTTGGCAAGCGTGATACTTACCGGTAACATCAAGACCAATGAGATTATAGCAGAGAGAACAAAGGGGATGATAAAACTGGGAAGTACATCAACTAAGACCAGAGAGATAAGAAGTGTTATATAATACAGTGTAAAATGCAAATTATATCCTCGACATGAAGAGAGTTCACTAAAAGTTTAGAGCAGAGGGAATAACAAGATGTGACTTATATTTGCTTTTGCTCAATTTTTACTTTTTATTAGTATACATTTGTAGGACATAATGATCATATTCCTCATAGGAATTGGTACATGTAAATAACACACCTTAATATTTTCAGAAGGATGTTGTGGAGAATGGACTGGAGGTAGGCAAGAAGGCAAGCAAAGATACGAGATGAGATGCCAGAGGCTCAGTTAGCAGGATGGTAATGGGAAACAGAAAGATTTATTTAGCATGAGAAATGTGCAGTTAAGAGTTGACAGGAAGTGTTAATCAACCATATGTAAGGGAAGATTAATCAAGGATGATTCTGAAGTTCTTGGCCTTAGCAATCAGGTGATTGGTGCTGCTAGCTCCTTCATATAGGCATTTGAAAATCACCTTCAGCACTCAAATGACATTTAAAAGACATATATTGAGATCACATAGAAAAATAAGAGAGAAAAGCGTGAAGAAAAATATCATGTTGTTGTTTTTTTAATCTTTAGCCCCCTGCAACATGTAGTAGTTGGGCAAAGAAGGAAAACCAGTAGAGAAAACAGATGGAATGTGTAGTGAAGTAAAAAGGGAGTTTATTGTTCTAAAAGCCAGGTTCAATGTTTCAAGTAAAAAAGATAGGCAATGTGTCAAATGCTGCTCACAAGCTGGGTATGATGATAACAGTGGCATGATTTTTAGGTTTGGTCACGTAGAGATTATTGGCAGCCTTCACAAAAGTAGTTTCAGTGGAGTAGTAGGGGGCAAAGGCCCACAAAGAATGGGTATAATTTCCATACTAGCATTTATTCCATATTTGTTCACATATCTATGTCTTCTTTATCCTGGAAGCTCCTCAAAACCAGGGAATATGTTATAATTTTACCTAGTACTCAGAACATAGAAGTCACTTAATCTATATTAGCTGAACTTGAATTTAAAAATCTCAGAACATTCAAAAGGACTATTGCTTACATATTCCAGGGTACTGGAGGCTCAGAGCTAAGAACATCTTGGATTCTCTACTGGTCCTGTTAGGGATTATGTTAACTTCTTTTCAAACTCATCCATATCCTGTCCACTGCCAAAGAACTTGCTGGGTACAAACTATAAGAAAGACTTGCTTTTCTTGGCTGCTTTTAAGTCCAGGACTAAAACAAGTCTACAGTTGTATGGGAAACATGGCTACATCTCACTTCATTCCTTCAAAATCCTATTTATGCCTAATGTTGATTTAGAAGCTAAGATTGAACTTTAATACTAACCTTCACTTTCATCCATGGAAGAAGTATAGAAAATTGTCCTTTCTCTCAGCAAACGCTTTGAAATTGTGATTGGTTTGTGTCTTCTAGCTGCCACTCGAGGTGGAGGCACTGGGGCTGCAGCACTTTCCTCAGGTGGACCTGAATAGATCTGTGGAGGAGTAAGAAAGACAACAAGGGTGTAAGGAGTAAGAAAGACAACTGACACAAAGGTGACAGCGTAAGCTATATATCTACTCATACTGTCTACCAACTGATGCCTACCAGGATTACATATAATATCTCCCAGGTGAATATCAAAATAGTTAAAGGAATTGGGTATTTTCTCAATCATTCCAACTACCAGTAAGTCTTTAGATATCTCTGCATTTTCTAGTCACAAGACCTGGCACTCCTCAGTGTGGCAGCAAGAATATAAAAAAAGACAGGAACATCAGTCCTAGATGGTCTGGGAAACCATACTCCCTGGGAGACCTTAGACACACTACCCACTTCCCTGAGCCACATTAACTAGAGGAGAGCACCATCTGGGCCTTAGCATCCTTACTGTAACATGAGGCTGGAACTGTTCACTTCTCGGGGAGTGGTAGGAATCGAGTGAGAAGAGTTTGCAATATAAAAAATGTTCACTGAGCTAAAACAGATGTAAATTAAAGATGTTCAACCAGCTTTAAGAATACACAACCAAAAACTGAAGGGTACTGAATTAGAGGAAACAATGTAAAATACACATGATCCTTTAGTAAAGAATTAGAGATCATGAAAAGGAATCAAGCCAAATCCTGAACACAAAACTCAACTGAAAATAATATGAGGGCTGGCCAGATAGCTCAGAAAATTAAAGCACCTGCTTTAGCAGATGCAGGGACTGGAGGTTTGATCCCCAGCATGCCATGCTGGCCCCACCCCAGGGATGCACTGAGACAGTGAACGAGACTGGGCATGGTGGCATGTGCCTGTATTCCCAGTGCTTGGGAGGCTAAAAACAAGAGGATCACTACAAGTCTGATCTGTGTAATGAGACTCTGTAGACTCTGTACTAAATTTCCAAAAAAAAAGATATTTAAAAACAAGAAAAAAAGAATATGGGCAGCAGATATGACTGATATGAGGACAGACTTCCAAGACCTGAAGACAAGGTTCATGTAATAAATTATATACTCAGTGATGCCCTAAAATGAAGACACAATGAAAGCTGGATTGAATAGCTGCTACATTACACACACACACACACACACACACACACACACCAACTAAAAGTTTTAAAGTGTAAAGGGAAGGTTAGAAGATGACACTAAACGTAAAAGAAAATTTATTTACCAAGATCATAGGACAAAAGATTACAAATGTAGGGAAAGCAATGAGTATCCAGGTAAATGAGGCATATAGAAGCCCAAATACACATAATGATAAAGAACTACATCTCAACACATCATAGTCAAACTTCTAGAAATTCAACACAAACAGAAAACTAAAAGTTGTTAGGGAAAAACATCAAGTAACTTATAAGGCCACGTTTATCAGCATAACAACAGATTTCTAAACACAAACCATAAAGACCAGTGATCTTGTTTTTCAAGCCCTAAAAGAGAAAAAAAGCCAACCCAAGTTACTATATCCTGCAAAATTATCTTCCAAAATTTATGGCAAAATATTTTTCACAACAAAGAGAACAGAAAGACATTAATGACCACAAAACCAGTACTACAAAAAGTATTCAAAGGAATCCTAGACAGAAGAAAATGAGGCCCAAAGGAAAGTATATGTCTAACTCGGGTACTAAAGGGGAAAAAAATGCAGGAATCAGCCCTAAAATTTAATTCAATGAGAGGATTCAGTAATTACCTTTCAATAGTAACTCCCAATATAAATGTTAGTACTCCCTAATGAAGAAACAGACCAGCAGACTGGATGAAAAAAACAAAACACAACTACATATTGCTTTCAAGAGAAATACTGCATCCACAGGAGAGCCTACAATTTGAAAGTTTACAGGTTCAATCCTTGGTACAACATGCTGTGCTGAAACCACCCCCAGGTATTCTGAGCTGGCCAGCAAGTCCAGGAGTGGTGGCACATGCCTGTAATTCTAGTGCTGGGAAGGCTGAAAACAAGAGGATCACTATGAGTCTGAGTTGCATAATGGGACCCTGTACCAAACACATACATTTAAATAAAAGAAAGTGAACTGATAGAAATCATATCCCTTGCAACAGTAGTCAAAAAAAAGTATATTTTCTGTATTCTATTTTCAGACAAAAATATGGCAACCTAAAACAGATTAGAGAGACAAAGAAAGTCACTGCAAACTGATAAAGGGAAGTTCAATAGGAGGGGAAGATAATTGTGAATATGTATGTGCCAAATGTTGGAACACCCAATTTCATAAAATAGTAACCACTGGAAATAAAAGAAGAGATAGAAAAAATAGAGACTTCATCAACCCATTCTATCAAATAGATCAACTAGACAAAAAAAGTCAACAAAGAAATATCCAGAGTTGAACCACACCATCAAACAAGTGATATCTATGGAGTGTTTGACCCAACAGTGACAGAAAAAAAATGTTTTCTTCTGTTTTCCAAAACAGACCACATCTTATGCCACATAGCACACTTATATAAATGCAAAAGAACTGACATAATTTCCTGTATCCTACCTGATCATGGAAAAATGAAACTAGAAATCAACAGCAACAAAAACTATTATCACACATGGAGAGTAAATACAGCCTTGAAAAATCAAAGGAGCACAACAGCAGTTAAGGGAGAAATTTAAAACTTTCTAGAATCAAACAATAGTAAGACAACATACCAAAACCTATGGGAGACAATAAAAGCAGTTCTAAAAGGGAAGTTTTTAGCTATGAATAGCCACATTAGAAAAATAGAAAAAGAAAAAAATAGAGTGATTCCTCCCTAAGAAATCTAATAGTGCAAGTTATGGTCCTACAAAAACAAAAGCAATACAAATCCAAAATTTTTACAAGAAAAGAAATTATAAGATTAGAGAAGAAATTAATGAAATTGAGACTAAAATATATACAAGAGCAATGAATCAAACAATCCCTTTAAATCATAAATAAGATTGGCAAATCTCACCAAAAAAAGGAAAAGATTCATTAATAAAATTAGAAATGAAAAAGATGAAATCATAATCACTGCCAAAATGCAGAAGATTAGAAGAAAATATTTTGAAAACTTATATTTCAATAAACAGAAGACTCTAGAAGAAATAGATAAATTCCTATATACATATGAATTATCAAAATTAAACTAAGATGGGGCCGGGGAGATGGCTCAATAGAATAAGCACTTCCCTGGCAAGTGCAAGGTCCAATCCCTGGCTCCACTAAACAAATAAATAAATACATAAATAAAAAAATAGGATGATAGAAAAACCCTGAATAGATCAATAATGGACAATGAAATTGAAGAAGTAACACAAACCTTATCAACAAAGAAAATCCCAGGATCCAAAGAACTTACCACTAAAATGTACGCGAAGTTCAGGAAAAAAGCAATGCTAATACTCTTCAAAATCTTCTGTGAAATAAAAAGGCAAGAAAAACTCCCAAATTCATTTCTTGATGCTAATGTTATGTTGATACTAAAACCAGACAAACAACAACAAAATACTGGAGGCCAATTTATTTAATGAAAATAGATGCAAAAATTCTCAACAAGATCCTTACAAATAGAATGCAAAGAAAATAATCAAAGTGAAGAGGCAATTTACAGAAAAGAAAAAAATGTTCAGCTACTTCTGAGACAGAACACTGATATCTAGAATATATAAAGTAAAAAAAAATTGAATATACTCCCATACAAAAAAGACTCAATTAAAAATGGGCATTTCAAAAGGGAAAGAAACTGCTCAAAAGGAAAGAACAAATGGGATTGGGTAAAGGAGAAAAGAAGGGAAAGAAAGAAAGCAAAAAGAAAAACAATATATATATATAAACACAAGATAGCTAACAAAGGGGCTGGTGAGATGGCTCAGTGGTCTAAAGCACCTACTTAGAACAAGCTTAGCAAAGCATAGGGACCGCGGTTCAATCCCCCAGCACCACATACCAGCCAGCCCCGCCCCCTGGTGGGCTGAGCTGGCCACACACACACACACACACACACACACATAAATAAATAAATTTAAAAAAAGATAGCTAACAAAACTATACTACTCATTTCTTTTAGTCCACTGAAAAGATTTGTTTGTGCATATATTGGCTGATTAATTTTGCATGCCCACATGTTGTAATGTGAGCAACTACTGTGAAGACAACAATATGCAATACATTAACCATTGCTAATTCTTATTATCCTGTTTTGAAATTCTATCATTGTTATTCCTTTTTTATCTTTCTCTCTTTAAAATAAAAAGTAAGGGCTGGGGAGATAGCGCAGTAGAATAAGCGCTTGCCTGGCCAAGTACAGGGTCCTGAGTTCGATCCATGGTACCACAAAAAAAAGGCTAAAATAAAAAGTAAAATAAAAATTTAAAACTGGGCAATTGAAATGAAGACATTTCTCAAAATAAAAAGTACAAATAGCCAATAGGCAGACAAAATTAGCACCATCTCTGGCCACTGGAGAAATGTAAATGAAAACAACAGTGGGGTTCCACCTTCTTCCAGAAAGAATGACTATCATCAAGAATTCAACAAATGTTAGTGAGGATAAGGAAAGAAGAGCTCTTCTACACTGTTGGTAGGAATATAAACTAATACAACCACTATAGAAATCAGTATAGATTCCTGAAAATGCAAAAAAAAAAAAAAAATCCACTCAACCCAGCTATTCTCCTTCTAGGTATCTTCCTGAAAGAATTAAAGACATAGATATGAATACCTCATTGAGAGACAATGCTATGCATTACAACAAATACTGGGAAATTCATCTTACTTTGTTAAGTGAAATTGTGCATTGCTTGTAATTTGTTTTAACACTATTTTTTTTTCTTTTTGCAGTACCGGGGATTGAACTCAGGACCTTGTGCTTGTCAGGCAAGCGCTTATCCTACTGAGCTATCTCCCCTGCCTTTAACACTATTTTTTAAATGTATTTTGTACAGGGTTTCACTATACACCTCAGACTTCTAGTGATCCTCCTGTTTCAACCTCCCCAGTGCTGGGCCTACAGGCATGTGCCATCATGCCCAGTCTTGGTGGCCCACTCGGTGTGCCCGGAGTGGGGACAGCATGCAGTATCAAGAATCAAATCCTGATCCTTGCGTTTGCCTAGGCAGGTGCTTAGACCACTCAGCTATCTCTACGGCCCTGTTTTAATAATATTTTTTACTCTCTTTAAAAAATAAAAAAAATTAAAAAAGAATTAAAGATAATATTACACTGATACATATACACCCATGTTTAATGACAATGACAGTACAGTTCAAAATAGAAGCCTATATGCTCATAGTTCTAAGTAGAATAAATCAAATACAGGATAAATGCCATATAGCTTCTCTTACATGAGAAACTAAAAATATACATACTTTAAAGAACAAAATAAAAGATAAAAGGCAGAAACCAGCAAGGTAGATTTTATGGAATGGGAAAGCAATCAAAAGAAGAAAAGAGGGGGATGGGGGAAGAGGGGAGTAAAACTGGTCAAGCTGTGATATTGTTTATATACCAATTCACCCAAATAAATGTTATCAGTATGGGTCACAAACATATAATAATAAAAATAAAATTATCAAGGTGCTTTGTATGGGTGGAGGTCAGGTGCAGAGAAAGACCGAATGTACCTCCATCCAAATTTTGCTGAGTTTACACACCTATAATATTCAATAACGGAACTTAGAAAAAATGGGGTATACCGATGAATGTCCATTTTGTATCTGTGTATTCAAAGCGGTTAGGATAGATATATAGTTGCATTCTCTTAATGAATAGAATGATTTGTTCTAATGGTGTTTGTAAATAGGATCACAAGTCCACATCTTGTACAGCAATTAACCACTAAGAAGAATATATGCAGTGTATTATTTGTTGAAAGTGTACTTCTGATTTGATTTGAAACTGTCTCATTGCTATCTGTTTATCAATAAAACTTTGAAAAAAAAGAGAAATGAATCCAAACCTATCTTTCTCAATTTGTTATCCCAGTATCATATACATACTTTGTTATTTATGTATTCTTACATTTAGTGTACTTGTGTAACTTTAAAGCTTTTGTAACTTATTGGTCACTTAAACCTTTTAAATCATTAAATCATTAACCACTTAAAGTATACATAAAGTAAAGTATACATATGTACTTAATATTTCTTAAACACAAAAGGATCCAGTTCCACTATTTGTATCTATGCAGAAATAATGGTTGGCTGGGAAAAAGACAAAAAAAACTTATTTTTCTCTCACATAAATTTGTTTTTTAAAATTTCTTACATGGGTGTATTACCTATTCTAAAACTTAAAGCAAAATTAAATTGAAATGCAAAACCAAACAACAGCCTTGGATGATATCCATTGTGCAGAAGGAATGCAGGAAGAACTGTGATTAGGGTTTTTATAGTGTTTCATGTGTACATAACGAGTTCTGTCTCTCTGGGGAGAATGGCCTTTCCCCCTTAAGTGCACATACTTTGAAATGACAAACATATGTGTTAAGAAAGGAAGAGGACTACAGTTCATCCAGTGAGAATAACAATGTCAACCCCAATGATTAGTGAGAAATGAAATGCCAGGCCTAGCATCCTTTCAGGGAAGGGTCACCATGGAAATCACATGATTGGAAATATGCAGCAAGTCTGTGTAAAAGCTGGGCAATGAAAACAGAACAATGTGTGAATGAATAATTATAAACCACTATATATAATATCTTGTGGGGTACAAGAAAAAAAGAATATGACATAGCAGCAAGCAGATGAGCACTGAGGCCACAAAATTCTAGGTATTTTCCAGGTTCTGTCATGAGGAATAATATTCTAAATAGCTACCATTTTTATGAGCATCTGCTCTGAGACTGTAACAGTAGTTATAAATAATTCTTTCTCTTCTTGAAACATAACTGGGCCCTTGCACTGACTTTTTCTTGTACTTGGAATATTCTCACTCCAGATATCCATGTAGATTTCTCTGTCCATTTCCCAGGATTCCAATCACATATATTTTTCTCTGGAAGATCTTTCAGGTTAATGTGTGTAAGCTTTGATACACTTCTGTCTGTACAACACTTACTATATGCCTTCCCTTCTATTCTTTTGTTTCACTAGCACTTCTAACCACATTCTAGGGGCTGGGAGATAGCTCAGCCGTCCAAGCACCTGGCTGACAAGTGCAAGGACCTGGGTTCGATCCCTGGTACTGCAAGCCATGAAGGTCCCAGAATCCTGGGTGTGCTGTGCTGGCCCAGAAACCAGGTGTGATGGTGTACTCCTGTAATCCCAGCTCAGGGAAGGCTGAGACAGAAGGTCACTACAAGTCCAAGTTGTGTAGTGAGGCCCTGTGCCAAATAAATAAATAATTTAAAAATATTTAATGACATTCTAATACAATATATATTTTATTTAGTTTGTTGCCCATCTTCTGGACAGACTTGTAATCTTTATGCAAGTATGTCTGTCATGTTTACTGTTTAACCTCTGGCATATAGAACACTGTATGGAACTACTGGGTCAAAAAGTGTTACTAAACTATGATATAAATGGTAAAACTGCTCCATTGAAAAAACATAGTAACTACTTCGTCTGGTAAAGCTCAAACAACAGGCTCTAGTTTTAATCTTTGGACCTAAAATAAGAGACAGAGAGGAAGGCGGGGGTGAGATTGCAACAATGCATTTTGAGGCATTAGAAATCTGGCAGAGGAGGAAAGTGATCTCTGAGAAAGAGGAAAAACAGGTTAGTTGAGTCTTATGATTATCCCACTTACAAAGTGAAGAAAAATTTTAGGCCACAATGCAGGAAGAGGTACCCAAGTGAAGTTGAGGAGTTGGGAGTACAGGGAATGCACAAAAGTGAGCATCTGTAAGGCCAAGGGAACACCTTGATCATGAGAAACTTCAATACGTTGCTGAAAAAACTCAAGAAAATGTAATAAACAGGGATGTATTTTACCCACAAGTTGGAAAATTCAACATTATTAAGATGTAAATTCTCCCAAAATTGATCTGCATATCACATAAACCTCAACACTAATAAGCTTTTTGATGGAAATTGAGAAACTCAATCTCAGGGAATGACAATTATACACTGTCTTGGTTACTTTCCTATCATTGCTGGCACAAAATACCCAACAACTAAAAGGAAGGAAGGAAAGGTTTATTTAGCTCACAGTTTGTGGAGGTTTCAGTCCATACCTGACTGGCTCCAAGGGAGGGTGGCACATGGCAGAAGGCAGCTGTTCATGGTGGCAGAAAACAGCAAAAGAGCAAGAGCAAAAAGGCAGGAGCAGTGGCAGCAGCAGCAAGCCTCTCTCCCATCCTTACATTGTACTCAGGCTATCTACCCAGGCTGGGTGTAGCACTCACACTCACAGTTCCAGCAGTACTTACACCCATAATCCCAGCACTAGATCACGAATTAATCACAATCTCTGGGAGCTGTCCCATGACTGCATGGGGCTTTAGTGGGACACCTAGACACAAACCATAACATTCTGCTCCTGACCCACCAAAGACTCATGTATGTCCCTTTATGCAAAAGGCATTTTAAGTCTATCTCTATGATGTTGCTAAAGTCTTAACAGTGTCAGTATTGCTGAAAAGTCCAAGTCCCAAGACTCCTCTGAGACCTAAGGCAAACACTTAACTGTGTGCCCCTGTACAAATGAAAAGTTAAACACTTCCAACATTCAATGTCACAAGAAAAACAATGCCATTCTAAAAGGTACACACAGCAGGGGAATACAAAGCATTGCAATCAAAGCAAGTCCAAAATCCAGAAGGGAAAACATTACATCCTGTAGTTCCACGTGAACATCTGAAGATATCTGTGATGAGTTGTGAGCTCCAAAGGCCCTACGTGGCTCCGCCCCTGTGCAACTTCTGGGGGTTGCAGCTCCCATGGCTTCTCTCTTAGGCTGATTCCACTCAATCCTTCCAGGTTTCCTTAGATGATCCATGTTCCTGACTTCTCCAAACTTCTGGTCTCCACTGCACTTTAGGCTTCTCACTCACAGCTTCACAATGCCTTCCCAGGAACACACTACCTGGCCTCCCAGGCCTTCTGAAATTGAGGTGGAAGCCTTCTTAACCTCAGAGGTCTTGCATTATGCATGGGCTTAAAACCAGTACCACATGGATGATACCACAGTCTGCTGTCAGCTGGAGTAGTAGCCAAGTTTGCTCCTCTCTTGGCTGTAGGGGTGGAATGCCTAGATCACTGGGCACTCTGACTCTAATTCTGAGGAACAAATTCTCTATACCAGTGACATTCTGCAACCTGATGTGGCCACTCTTATCATTCTGGAACACGGTGCTCTGCAGCTTTTTCTTCAAAGCAGTATCTTTCACTTCTGCAGTTTTGAGGCTGCAACGGTTGGAGATTTTCTTCTTCTTGTGATATCCTCTGGCCATCTTTTCTATTCTCCTGTCCCTTCTCAGCAATGGAGATCTCCGCTCTATCTATGTACTCCACAGCTTTATTGGAGCTTCCTTTCTGGCCAAGCTTGTAGAGGATGACCAGAGCAACTCTCCTTGAAAGAAGAGCAACTATCTCCGTTTTGACTGAGCCTGACCCTATTTCCTCATAATGTTATGCACAGAGCTGGCTAGGACTTCTGTTTATCCTTCAATTGGTGTTAAGCTAAGTATACTGGTCTAGCTGAGGTGTTGGTGATAGTCTTTGAAGGTGGTGTGCATGTTTCCCTGGTAACCTATCCCTGCTGCTCTTTAATGTGAGCCAGGTCAGGACAGGACAGAAGAGCCAATGCTCTTCTAGCTGGGATCAAGCCTCGATATAGAGGCTATGACTTCCTAGGGCTTGAAAGACTACATCAAAGCTAAAGCACCAGACTTAGCAAAACAGTAGATACTATCTCTATGGCGTAATAGTATACTGTGGATTACTCTCTCTGCATATGGCAGAGGTAAATTTAGGCCACCCACCTAGCTCAGCTCACAGTAGTCACCTACTTCCCACAATTCTCAGTCGATTCTCCTCAAGCCACTCCTCAACTAAATAAAACCGGGTGAGGTCCTAGGTTGCTCTCTTGGTTCTGGATAGCCATCTTCCTGGATGGACTTAGAGCCCCTTGACTCCCCGATGGCTGAAAATATAATTTAGTGTCTTTATTTTCACCATGGGTTGCATTAAAAGTGGTAGACTGGAATCAACTTGATGGGATTCCGATAACGTAACTTTGGGATTACAAATATTGGCTTCTTGGACTAAGACAAGGATCTAAAAGTGTCTCCTACACAAACTCACAACATTTTAAACTATCCTGCTGGATTCTTTGCTCTTGATTCTCAACATAAATCTAACTAAAAGCCTCCAACAAAAGCTATGCCATTGCTTCAATATTTGACTGCCTTAAAATATTTTTGCCAGATTAATCAGTCTGCTGTACTTCATTTCAGTCTTAGGCAGTCTTTAGACACAAGCAAAATGCAGACAAACTTTCTGCCAAGTCAAAACACACATCATCTGGAGTCCAACAGCCAATGCAGTCTTTCCCAGAAAAAAAAATCTCCAAATCTGGTCTTTACTGACAGGATTCCTATCAGCTTTCTGGTCTTCTGAGTTCTGACCAGAATCTCTCATACAGAACAGCCAAAGGCATTCCAGTGCTTCTCTTTTTCAGGGGACATCTGCAAACCTTTCCTATCAATTCCTGTAAGCCATTTCCAAAGGCTCTTGAACTATATGGTCAGGTACAGTCACAGCAATGATCCCACTTTTCTGGTACCAAATTCTGTCTTGGTTACTTTCCTTCCTTAATTCTGTCTGTTAGGTATTTTGTTCCCGCAATGAGCAAAAAGTATCTGAGACACACTCAAAATTGGAACACTGAACCCAAAACAGTAGGTACTGCCCCAATTTGTGATACACACATTAGTCCTGTATATCTTTCTTTTTGCATACTGGAAAAGTGATTGTGTACCTCTTATCTAGCTCAGCTCACAGCACTCATGTACTTCCTACCTTTCAGTCACACATCCCTGAGCCACTCTCTTCTGACAAATTAATAAAACCCAGGTTCTGCCCTGGGTCAAGGCCTTTGTTCTGGTTAGACATCACTCTAGCTTGACTTAGGACCCACTTGGCTGCCCAACATTTAGATAGATAGATAGATAGATAGATAGATAGATAGAGATAGAGAGATAGACAGACAGACAGACAGACAGACAGACAGACAGACAAAAGACTTAGAATGGCCACAACAATCTTAAGCAAGAAAAGCAAACTTAGAGGGCTGATATTATCTTATTTCATGTCTTATTATAAAACTACCATAATTAAAACAGTATAGCATTGGTCTCAAGATAGGTGAACATGTGGGTACAACAGAACAAAAAGCCTAAAAACAGCCTCACATGACTCCCGTCCAAAGGGAATTCAATGGAAAAAGAACAGTAATGTAAATGAAACAATGGGACATACACAAACAATGAGATATTCAAAAATGAACTCCAATTTACATCTTCCAGCATAAAGAATGCAGAATGATTTATATCCAAATATGAAAGTTAGAAATATAAAAGTTTCTAGGAGAAGAAAAAAATCTTTGCAACTTTGGGATAAGTAAAGACTTCTTACATATAGTGGTTTATAAAAATGATAAATTGTACTTCATCAAAATTAAAACTTTGCTGAGTGTGTTGCCACACACCTGTTATCCCAGTGCTTGAGAAACCAAGTCATGAGTATTGCCTTGAGTTTGAGGCCATCCTTGGCTACATAATGACTTCAAGAGCATATTGAATTACATAGTAAGAATGTCTTAAAAAACATTTTTTGTTTTGCTTTTCTAAAAGACACTGCTGAACAAATGAAAAAATAATCCAAGTGTATATTAAAAACTTTTTCAAACACTATAGCTTATAAAGACATATCAAAAACATGAAGAGCCTTCCGCCACAGCAACCATTGAAAAAGAGTAGCCATGGCCCTCCGCTATCCCATGGCCGTGGGCCTCAACAAGGGCCACAAGGTAACTAAGAATGTGAGCAAACCGAGGCACAGCCGCCGCCGCGGACGTCTCACCAAACACACCAAGTTCGTGCGGGACATGATCCGGGAAGTGTGCGGCTTGGCCCCCTATGAGCGGCGCGCCATGGAGCTGCTCAAGGTCTCCAAGGACAAGCGCGCCCTCAAGTTCATCAAGAAAAGAGTGGGGACGCACATCCGCGCAAAGAGGAAGCGTGAGGAGCTGAGCAACGTGCTGGCCGCCATGAGGAAGGCAGCTGCCAAGAAGGACTGAGCCCCTCCGGAATAAAGCTTTGCAGAAAAAAAAAAAAAAAAAAAACATGAAGAACTCCTGAATACCAATAGTGAGAAAACAAGTAAATCAGTATTTTTATTTTAATTTTATTTCTTTTGGCAGAACCGGGGATTGAACTCAGGCTCTTCTGCTTGCCAGAAAAGCGCTTATTAAACTGAGCTAATCTCCCCAGCCCTAAATCGGTATTTTTAAAAATCCTTAAAATACTAGTATTCTGTTGAAGAACACATGGATGAAGGTGCCTGGGATTCTTTCTGTATTTTCCATTCTGTTCCATTGATCAACATGTCAATTTCTGTGCCTGTACCATACTCTCTTTGACAAAGGGACAAAAAATTACAATGGAGAAAAGACAGCTTTTAAAACAAATAGTGCTGGGTAAATTCTTTTGCCTTATCCACAGGCAAAAGAATTACTCTCACTCTCTTATTTCTTTTATTTTTATTTTATTTTATTTTTTGCAGTAACAGGGATTGAACTCAGGACCCTGCACTTGCCAGGCAAGCAATTATTCTACTAAGCTATCTCCGTGGCCCTCACTCTATATTAAAATCAAATCAAAATTGATCAAATGTCTAGATATAGTAGCAGAAACACTGAATCTGCTGGATGATAAACTGTGTAAAACTGTTGAAGACATATAGGCAAGGACTTTATGCAAAGGACCCCATTTGCACAAGAAATGATATGAAGAATCAAAAAATGGTATTATATCCAACTTAAAAGCTTCTGCACAACAAAAGAAAGCCAAGACAGTGAAGTGGTAAACTACATTATAGGAAAAGAAAATTTCAGGTATTCTTTAGAGGGCTATTGTTTATTTTTTTCTTTTTTAATTAATTTTATTGAGAAAGAAATAGTAATGAGACAGTTTCAAAACAGGTTAGTAGGACAGTTAAAATAATTAACACATTACATATTGTTGCGTTTGTAGTAGTTATTCATAGTACAAGATGCAAACATGATATCTTATCCAAACACTATTATTTACAAAATCTTTCTTCTCACTGCACTAAGAGAAAGTAGCTGGTATCTATCCTATTTTTTAAAATAGTTTTATTGAGAAACAAATAGCAATGAGACAGCTTCAAAACTGACTACTAGCAGAATTTCAATAATTAATACATTGCATATTGCTGTCTTAGTGGATATTCATTGTACAAGATGCAGATATGACATCCTGTCCACAAAAACTATTAGAACAAATCTCTCCATTCAGTGACCCAAGAGAATGCAGCTGTACATCTATCTTAACTATTTTGAACATACAGATAAAAAATGGTTGTTCACCTGTCTCCCCCTTCTTTGTTTAGTTTTGTCAGAGAAGAGTATTCCATTGTCATTCAAATACTGTAGGTGCCTGAATTCAGTAAAACATTCTAATATAGTCCAGTAGTCCATAATGGTAGTGGGCTTTCCATAAGAGTGGCAATGACAGAAGAAGTTGACTTGGCTGGGGGATGGCTCAGTGGAATAAACACTTGCCAGGCAAGCACAAGGGCCTGAGTTCAATCCCCGGTTCCACCAAAAAAAGAAAATAAAATTTAAAAAAAATAAATAAAAAAGAAGTTGTTGACTTGAGCCTCCCACAGCTCAGCATATTAACATGGCTTTACTTTCCATACCTCGCTCCTATACTTTTCTGCTGGATGGCCAGGACCAAGATAAAGCAAGACCTATATAACAAGAAATGTAACCCTTGTATCCAACAAGGTTAGTCAAATCCCCTCAGGATTTATCCTGAAACCCTGTACCACCATTTGTAGATCCCCCATGATTGCCAGCCATGTGGATGAGTCACGGCCATTGCCCAACCAACCTGCTTTCAGTAAAAGCCTGAGAGAATGTTTTCTCTCCATGTGACTCTCCTTAGGCACACTCTACATCATCAATCACTTTCCTCTGTGGCCCCATAATCTCCTTGATCAGAAAATTTGGGACACAATTGAGTTACATGATATTACAGTACAGGTTCTCCTATGTCCTGAGTCTTCACTGACCTTGAAAGGCTAGGGCCAAAATGTTGGCTGTCATTGTAGCCCTTCCTTTTCTCTAATTTTTGGTCTGTGAACTTAGGTTGTTAAGCATTCAGAAGAGACGCTTATTAGTATTACCCTACAATATAGGCAGTTGAGCTTAACCTCACTATCTGTATGAATATAAAACATCTTAGGGATAACATGGAACAGGTATTTTCCATCAAGTATTGATATGTTAAACTTTAAGTCCCTAAAGAATATGAAGAAAAAAATTAAAAATAAAAAATTTACATATTTTTACACAGAAATTTAGAAATCTAACCATTTACAGCATTGTAGCAGGCCAGTCCTATGACATTTTTTTTCTTGTGTCTTGTTTTCATTTATTACCCCCCCTTTTTTTAAACAAACATTTACTTGAGAGACAGAATGGCAGTAATTGGGAGGACTAATGTTTAGAAAATAGAAATAACTGAAAAAAAAGTAGACCCTTCCTGCGCAACAGAAGACCCACTTAAAAATAGGCTATTGAAATGGATAGATTTTTCAACAAAGAAGTACAAAAGGCCAACATGTACATGAAAAATAAATGATTACCACCTTTGGTCATTAGGGAAATGCAAATCAAAACAATCCTGAGATTCTACTTTACTCCAGAAAGAATGACTATCATCAAAAAAATTAATTTTAAATGTTGGTGAGGTTATCAGGAAGGAGGAACACTTCCACATTGTTGGTAGGAATGTAAATTAGTAAAACTACCATGGAAATCAATATAGAGATTCCCCAAAATGCTAAAAATAGAAATTCCATTTAAAGCAGCTATTCCTGGGCTGGAGATAACAACTCAGCAGCATAAGCCCCTGCCTGGCAAGCACAATATCCTGAGTTTGATCCCCGGTACTGCAAAAATAACAACAAACAAACAAACAAAGCAGCTATTCCCCTTCTAGGTATCTTCCTGAAAGACTTAAAGACATCATAGTACAGTGATGCATGCATATCCCTGTTTAGAGCAACAAAATTTATAATATAACTAAATCTTGAGAGTGGCTTACATGCCCACTAAGAGATCAATGTACAGAGAAAATGTAAAAGGGTTCAAGATGCAATATGTATGTGGTATCAGTTTTCCATAATGAATACATTTGTTACATATCATAAACATATAGTAATAAAATTTTTTATGTATATATACATAATAGAGCACTATTTCACCTTAAAAGTATAAATCTGAATCATTTGTAGGAAAACAGGTGCCATAATGCTAAGGGAAATAAATCAGACACAGAAGATGTCCCATGTTTTTTGTTATATGAAAACTCTAAATTAAAAGTAACTTGAAAAATATAAATTATAAGAAGCAGAAGCAAATTCTTCAGATAAGAGAGAAGATAAGAGAGAGGGAAAAAGCAAGTAAAAAGGATTAATATGCACTATATATAACCAACTCCCCCCAAAAAATATATTATGTATTGCAAACATACTGATAAAATAAATTGGACACTAAATATCTATGCACAAGTTAATGGGTGTGTGAATTGTTTCCAGATTGAGGTTATTACACATAAATTTGCAACGACCATTTATACACAAGTATATAGTCATATGTTTTCTTTAGATCACATAACTGTATGTTTAAATTTTTATGAAAGTGCAAACATTTTCCTGACCATGAGGCCCTGGGTATTTCTTCATCAGGTGATTTAAAATTATAAATCCACAATTTTAATCATTATAGGGTTCAAATTATCTATTTAATTCATTCATGTTATTCAATCAATATTTAAGTCAATCTATAATTTAATAAAAATGGACGTTAAAACAGGTACATTTAACCTATTTCTTTTTATTGGCTACATACTCTTACTGAATAGAATTCATTCAGCCCTTTCATTCATCCCTTGCTGCAATAAAAGTTGCTGTAATGGAAAAAGAAAAACAATTTATGTAAATTATTCTTCTGTACCTCTATGAAGCTGTTAAGAATTGATAGTAACAATTTATACTTTTACCAACAGTCTTAATAGTGTCTTTTTCTTACATGTGTTTAGCAAGTATAACTATTTAGGTCATAAATGTATTTTCATATATACCTTAAGTATTATTTTATTGTCTTCATGCTTAGGTCTATATTCCATTTGGAATTTGTTTCTGAATGTTTTATGAGATAATACACAGATTTAGAGGTAAGTGTAATTTTACCAAATAGATGACTAATTTTCCATATTAGACTTCTAGTATAAACCTTAAAAGTATCCCCAAATAAGCTTTCCAATGCAAAACAGAAATAGCAGCTATCATGGAAAATAATGGTGCCTGTGATCTGTAAACATTATAATTTCTTTAAAGCAAAAGTATCTCTAAAAATCACTAAGGTAAGCAACAAATTAGGGAGAAATACATTAAACATATAATAGATAATAGATATATTAATATCAAATCAATAAGTAGACTGCTAAAGCAAAAAGAAAAATGAACAAAAGAATTAAAAGACACAAAAGGAAGAAAGAAAATGAATAGCTTATAAATGTAAAATGAGCTCTACTAGTAATCATAACAGTACTGTTATCCAGGAGTGGTAGCACACGCCTGTAATCCCAGTACTCCAGAGGCTAAGACAATGATTGTCCCAAGTTCGAGGCCAGTTTAGGGTACATAGTGAGCTCATGGCCAGCTTGGGTTACATGGTAAGACCCTGACAAGAAAGGCAAGGCAAGGCAAGGCAAGGCAAGAAGCAAAACTGCTGTGTTGGCATTCTCATCACAGAGACACAATAACCAACACCCACAATGTAAAGGAAGAAAGGTTTAATTTGGTTCACAGCTTCAGAGGATTAATTCCATGGTCAGCCGGTTCCAAGGCACAGCCATCACAGCGTACAGTGGAGTAAAATTGCTTAGCTCAGGGTGGACAGAGAAGCAGAGCATGGAAATGGTAAGGGAGCAGACGTAAGATGCCAAGGTCACACCTCCATGACCTACCCAGACACAGGTAGTACGCTCTACCCATTCTCTGAGGTGGATTTCAAAGCCCAATAATTTGTGAAGCTCCACCCTAACTCCACAAGTGCATATAAAAATAGTTACCACATTTTGCCTAGTAAATCAGTAATTTAAGAAAAATCTACTTCCCTCAAGCAGCAAAGAAATGGATGAAATAGCTTATTAAGCTTGTGTTGGGAATATGATTGTTGTAGTCATGTTGTGGGGGTGGGCCAATCTAGTAGTCACAAGCATGGTTTTAAATGTCTTTTTTTTATTCTTGCTAATTTTAGGATTCGTAATTGAGCAAAAATGCTGACACATATACACAGTGATCACTCTCATGCGCCATTCTTCAAAATCACACAAACATCTATTAACACGGGGAAGGGTTCATAAACAGTGGGGTTCACATAGTGAATGATGACTATTATGCAACTGTTAATAAGTGCTGTAGATTTATAAGAACTGACATGAAGAGATAAAATTTTCTAAAGAAGTTTATGAAACAGTACATATAGTATAAAAATTCAAATATTGCTTTGTGTGTGTACATGTATTTGTCTTTTTTACTTGTTATTGTTAAGAACGACCTATTTTTTTTCTTGTTTTATTTATGGCAGTGTGCAGGTCTGTGTTCAAGCTGAGCAGCTCCTCCAAAGACCACAAAGCACCACTGAGGACCTATATTTTAGGAATCTAGCACACTTGATTTAAAATCCCAGCTCGATCATTTATTACCTGTGGCATCTTAGATAAGTCATTTAACTTCTCCTAGCCCCGATTTTATAATCAGCCAAAGAGGAGCATGTCTATCTGCAATTAAAAGTCATGATGAACTGATAAATATATATACTTGTCTAGCATGAATTCCCCTTTCCTCTCTCTAATCTTTTTCCATTTCATCTAGAATAAAGCTATTCAACTGGAACTGATTTTGTTTCCTGGGGTGCATTCCCTTAAGGCTGTAGAAGTACTTTATTGTCACAACTGTAAGACTAGCTTGATATCTAGGAGTAAGAGGTCAGAGATGCTCTTAAACATCTTACAATGCACAGGGCAATCTCCATAACAAAGAATTATTTGCCAAAAACATCAAAAGTATGCTAAGGTGAGGAGAGCCTAGTCTAGAAAAATGAACAGAAATGGCAAATAAAACATAATTAGGAACAGGAATGAGATTCAAGAAAATATTCATCCTGAACTGAATTTCTGAAACTTTGGAAAAGCTCAGCGAGTGAGAGGCAGCAAATTTACATAGTATATTTATTAATATGGCCATCCATCACTTCAGATTACACAAAAGCAAATGTTATTAATGATCACAAATTCATCTTTTATTTTTCTCTTGTAGCTATTACCAGATATATGCATGCAAAATTGGAAAAAAGAAAATAATTGGGAAGAGGAAAAGGAAAAATAATTGAAAAAAGACAAAACAAATGTAAGCATTAACTACCCCTTTCCACAGACCAGCAGAAATCCACAGTACAGTGGTCCAAACCATCCTGCTTACATGCATAGATCTCTCTCTTTCCCTCACTCCCTCACCTATCCTTCTCAACTCAGCAATTCCTTTTTTTAAAAAAAAAATGTATTTGGTATAGGATCTTATTACACAGCTTGGACTAGTAGTGATCCTCCTGTTTTCAGCCTTCCCAGCATTGAGATTACAGGCATGCACCACCACACCCAGACTCGGTGGCTGGCTCAGCACACCTGGGGGTGGGACCAGTATGCCTTGTGGTGTCAGGGTTCGAACCCTGGTCCCTGAGCTTGCCTAAGCAGGCAGGTACTTAGTGCACTGAGCTATCTCACTGGCCCTAGTAATTCCTTCTTGCTGGGCATTTATAATTCTAGATCACAGACATTCCCTTCTCAGATGCCCTTACTTCATAGCTCAGGGAAAAGGGAAGTCATTGAAGTAAACTTCAACTTGCTGCCACCACACTGATGAAATCATTAGCCATTAGCATTCACACTCATGAACTTACCTTATGCCTTCCTCATTTTCTACTTCAGAGCAACTCTATCTGTGCCCTCGATCCCATCTCTTTTCCTGGTTCCTCAGGAATGTTCCTCTATCATTTGTCTCCCCTATTACACTATTGTTTTTCCAAAGCATTCCAACTAATTTAAGCCTTTCCTATCTGAATGACTCTTTCCAACATGCCATCACACTACCTGTCGTCTTCACCTCCCAGGCAATCTGGCCTCTATTTCTTCATCCGCCATTTGCTTTTTCACCTGTCCCCATCCACACCACTCTTCTGTAACTGTTTTTCCAATAATCACCACTAATCTCTCCTATATGCCAAATCCTTCACACTGTGCAATCACATTTAACTTTTTTAAGCATCTGACAGTTTACCCATTCCCTCTCTAAAAAATGCCTTCCCTTTTTCAGTGGCCATATTCCCACTTCTCTGGATAAAGTAATATTTCTTTCACTAAAAGTTTATTTCTCCAATGTTGTCATCTCAGTCCTTTAATGATCTACTTAACAGAGACTTAATTGCTTGCTGAGCATTTTATCCACTTTCACAGCCAGCCCTATCAGTGTTTTTTTTTTTTTGTTTTTTTTTTTTTGTTTTGGTTTTTGGTTTTTTTTGTGGAACCAGGTATTGAACTCAGGCCCTTGTGCTTGCCAGGGAAGCATTTATTAAGCCATCTCCCCGGCCCCCTACCAGATTTCTTCACTCAATTCTATACTGAGATATCTAAATACCTGCTCAATAGTAGTATGTGGATAACGAAGAAGTATCTCAAACTCAGTATATTTAGAATTAAACACATTTATTTTTTTTTCTTATAAATAACTGTTTATTCCCTTAAGCCAGAAATCCTGACAATTACTGTACTAACATACTATTCTCTTTTGCATTTCATATTCATTTAATCACCAATTTGTACCACTTACACTTTCTTCATGCCTGTTTAATATATGCACTTTCTGCACTGCCACTGTTCTAGTTCAGAATCTTGTGTCTCTTTCTGATTACTATAATCATCTCCCAACTGTTCTTTTTCCTACACAAGTACATAAAGAGTGAATTTTCTAAACTCAATCTAATTATGCTACTCCCCTGCTTAAAACATTTCACTGGCTCCTCACTGTCTGCAGGATACAGTCTGAATTCTTTGGTTAGTATAAGGTGCTCCAAATCTGTGCACTGCCTAGAATCTTCAGTTCACATTTTGCCCCATTTCCTCCCAACATTTTATGACAGCTATACCTGAATAATTATAGTTCATTTTATGCTTAGTTTATGCTTCAGTTTCTTGTAGTTCTTCATTTCTCTGCTCTCTCATTCATGTATGCATTCAGAGTTCTCTATACCCAGAACAGTCCCTCTGTATGAAAGAGACTGCTAATTGGTTTCCATTATCTGTCCTGCCCATCTTCCTTTTACTAACAGAAGTCACTGAGATTTAGCTAAACACCCATGCCTATATTTATTAGCCTCCCATGCTGAAAGGTAATTAAGTTTTAAGCAATAAGTACAAGTTGAATTGATGCATGCAAGCTTGTGAACTATGTTTTAATTCTTTTTTTAAAAAAAGTATCTTATACTGCATTCTTTTCTTTTCCCTTTCTCTGAATGCCAAATGGACACTCAAGAAGCACCAGCTAGGACTAGATATAGAAGCCAAGTAGTAAATATGGCAGGACTGTCCATCCATCTTGGACTAGTCACCTCAAGATATCAACTGACAAAAATGGGCTTCTATCTTACATAAGTCTCTGTACATGAAGTTTCCCTGTTACAGGAAGTCCTTTAAAATAGCTCAAGTAGCTCAGCAGATTAAAGCACCTGCAAGCAGGTGCAGGGCCCGGGGGGTTCAATCCCCAGGCCCACCATGCTGTCCCCGCCCCTGGGGTGTTCAGAGATGGCAACTGAGACTGGGCGTGGTGGTGCGCACCTGCAATCCCAGCTCTTGGGAGGCTGTAAACAGGCAGATCACTACGAGTCTGATCTAGTAGTGAGATCCTGAACACCCTGTAGACCCTCCCCTAAAATACAAAAAAATAATAAATAAATAAATAAAATAGCTCAACTGAACCTCTGTTAAACCAATGGCTAGGAGGATTCACCTTATGCATTACCCACTGTAAGAAGTCTTCTCTGATTCCTAAGACAGTGACAGGCTTCATTGCCACATGGTCCCATAGCATCTGATGCACATTTTCATTACAGCAGTTATCACATTATATTCTGAATTATCAGCTGGTCAGAATAACCCACCAGTCCCATAATTTTTCTGACAGCACAGATTTTTTTTCTCATGTATCTCTAGAAACTTGGACCTATAAGGACAGTTTTTAGAATGAAATGGATGCATCTTGGCTGCCAAGTTCTTTATGGCCTATTACATAATACAACTTCTCCCCCGCCCCCTCCACTTATTCCTTCTCCAACTGGAATTAGGAAAAGAGTATAACGTAAAGGTTAAAGATTCAGTTTGGATTGCCACTTTCTAGCTATGTGACCTCAGGCAAAGTCAGTTAAGTATAATGAGTCACAAATTACAGTCTCTGTTTGCATTTTAAAACTTTAGTTGCAAAATGAAGATAACAATACCATTTATCTCATAGAGTTGTAATAATTCAAAAAGACGTAGAGAGCCCATCTTGGAACATATTAAGCACTAAATAAATGGTAACTACTGCTATTACTATCAAGCCTAAAAGGAACTGAAACCCATGTTTCCTTGGACAGAGACAGAAACATACACTCAGAGGTAGAGACAGGAAGAAAGAAAAAAAAAGATTGTGAGTGGAGCAATAGGATTTGAGATGCTTCTGTGCTGTACAAAATGATCGTATTTACCTCCACCAGTTATACAAGTTGCCCACTTTTCAATGATAAGCCTCCACGCTTTCTTCTTGAGAGAGTCACTCAGTCGTTAAGATGATATGAGCTTATAGACATGTAGGGTTTGTACTGAAAATTGCCAGTGTCACATGAACAGTGTGTGTATATGGGTCCTATGTCTTCTAAGTATACTGGGATACTGGTTAGGTGCCTTTTGAGATCCACCCTATCAATGTACAAGTAGGCATGACTCAGAGAATGCCATTGTCAGACTAAACTCATATTTTGTTTAAATGAGAAAAGCTTAGAAAAGCAGAAGGAACAATTCCGACTGCGTGGCCTCTGAAATGAAAATGTGGTCTGCATAACACTATAGTCAACATGGACTGTAACATCCTTCCCAAAGCTGGACTGCAGATGTAAATCATGGAGTCAAGCTTTAATGTAGAAATACTGGTAATTACTGAGGTAAAAAGAATGCATTTAGCTCTGCTTCTGTTCTGTGGACCCTCCAGAGATCTCATTTCACAATTTCTTTTTAACGATGAGCTTCAGCCTATGTGGCACTGTTATTTCCTTTGGGGAAAAAAAAAGAGAAATGGCCCTTCTTGTTCGTTCATACTGCATTCATACTGGTCCTTTTGTTGTTCAGCATGCCAAGCATATGGAAAGGCCTTAGGGCCTTTCCATTTGGATTTTCACTATTCATAGAATTTTTCTTCCTTAAGATATCCACCATGGCTTGCATCCTTACACTATTCAGGTATCTGCCTAGATATAACATTGAGGCCTTCCCTGATGACCTTAAATAAAGTAACAGTGCCTTATCTTGACTGATTTTTCTTCAGAGTTCTTATGACCACCTAATGTATCAAACTGCTTATAATCTATTTCTTTCCAGTAGAATATAATAAGATTCATATAAAGGGGCCTTTGTTTTATTTACAGGCATATTCACACTGCTTAGAAGTTTCCCTAACATGTAATAAGAATTTAGAAAATATTTACTGAATGAATGTATACCATCAATACCCATTAGAACCATCGACTGCAGACACAACTTGAAGCTTGGGAAAAAATGCAGGGAAAACACAACATGTAGTTTGTTTTAACAGAAGGGAAAGGAAGAGAAGATGAACCCAACATTTCAATGGCATACTATTGGCAGTCCAATTTTAATAAGAAAACTTTTAAAGCTGAAAAGAGAATTAGGAGAGGCACAAGAAAAAAATTTTGCCTGCTCTACTTAATTCCCAACTGACTTCTTGAGTATCCATGAACTAACTTTAAGCAGGCTCTGCTAAAGAAATAACAAACTACTCATTCAAAATAGAAGAAACAAACCTAAATTCTGAGGGTATAGTGCTTTTTTAGGCCCAAACACCAGGCAGCATAGGACACAGAGCTAAGTTTCCTGCACCTCATGCCTCATTGTAAATGGGAAGTAACAGTAATAGGAGAAGGTGTTTCTAGCCACTGACCCAGAAGAATGATTAAAAGATGGTTTTGGTGGTACAAACTTTCCCCAAATTCAAGCCATGGTTTAGAGTTGATTTTAGTGGTCAATTCCTATGCAGTTTAAGGAACAGTTGTGTTTTATATGTATAGACTCATTTACTGATTGTTCAAAAATTCTTAGGTTTGAAAAACATGGTTGGTCAACTACCATATTAGGAACAGCACAGAATGAATCCCTCTGTACTCTCTTTTCCACAGAAGAGAGAATTATCCTTTCATTCTCTATCCAAAGATGAGAGGATAATTACAAACATAAATAGAAAGTTGAAATCATCACCAGAATTTGGCAAGATACCAGTCCTCATTTTACTTCCCTTGGACCCTGGATGATTTCTTATATAACTGAAAAATTAAGTAGGCATTCTTAACTCACAGACAGACAAGAGCAACAATGGGAAGAACAGAGGGGATTTGAGGCCAATGGCTTTGCTGGGAATAGAGTGTGTGCATTGTCCAAGGTCACCTGATAGTGAGTGTCAAGGGTATGATATGAACTCAGATGTGTCTGACTTCAAGGCTAACAGTTTTTACTATAAAACTGGAAGGAAACATTTGAAGCTTAAAAAATAATTCCTTGAGTGGTAACAGTATCAGGCAGAACTTATTTTCCCACCCTCCGAAACTCCAGAAACAGCACAACAGATTAATTTGTCTTCCACAGACTAGTCAAGAACACACAGGTTGGGACAGGATGCCTCAAGATCTTTGATAGTGACTTTAGGAAAGAAAATTCCAGAGAATTTCTAGAGTAGAGTCCAGGGGCAAGCCAGTGCTTATTGTTTTCTGGGCATAGGATGGCACTGAGTGAAAGACAGCAGAGGTGAATTTTAAAGGTCTGGTCTAAGAGAACTCAATATCCAAGGAATACTATTCCATTCAAATTGGACTTGGCTTTGGGGTTGTACTTAAGAGCACAACTTCCGAGGGGAAACTACCCGCTTGGGCCCCCCTCCTGTCCCTCTCTCAGACAGGAGCTTTCCTTATTTCAATAAATATATTTGCTTATTAAAAAAAGCACAACTTCCAAGAATTTCTCTTCTGTGGATTAAATCTGGATTATACTATTTGAGGGCTTTCAGGCAAGCCAGGAAAATAGCTCACCTCCACTGGAAGGGAGTTCAGGTACACTTTGTCTAGATTTGGTCACATATTAATCTCCTTCTGGATTCTTCCCTGTCATGTCTATAAGTGTCAAAACAAAAGAAATTTAATATAATATAATATATTCATTTTCAATTATCAAAGACCAAGAGATCCAGATTCAAGTCCTAGAAATTTCGGCAGAACTGAGCAACTATCCAGATTTACCCCAGATGCTACTTCAGGGTTGCGAATATCAGACTGTACCCCAAAACTCTTGACTTTCTATAAATCAAAACCACAATACTTAGCCCTGATGAGACCCAGATTTCCACTGAGTTTCCATTTACACTTCAGCTGATGCTATGTTGAGCTTTATGGGGTTTGGTTATATTAGCAAAAGCTGCATTATGAACTACATTAGAGAAAAAGGTGGTGATGGGGTAAAAAATAATGAGCTCTTAGCATTTGGCACAATCCACGTACAACATCAAATATGTCACTAAGTTTGCTTAGAGTATGTATGGAACTTTAAAAATGTCACGTCTGTTGTTATAAAGAGCCAACTTTTTAAAGCACGTTGTCACTGTGGCAGTCTTTGGACTTAGCAACACAAGCAACCCAGTATTTAAGGTCTTTTCAGATGTTACATTGAGGAATCCTATCCAGTCCTACTTGTACTTACAGGAAAACTAATGTCCAAAGACAGGAAATGATGTGCCCAAGGCCCAAAGCTAGCAGGTGGCAGAACAGGCAAGAACCTAAGGGTTTTAATGATATCTGGTTTTCGTTCCTCTTATAAAGAACCCAAGAACCCACTTTAGGAAACAGTTACAAAATCCTACTGACCACATCTAATAGGTCTGTAATCCATGATCTGATTTTCCATTCCCTGAGGCAGTATACTTTAGGAAGAGAATACGAATGGAGAGAGAATGAAGTCAGATCCTGTTAAGAATACCTCTATATACTCAGCATGGGCAATGTTTTCTAGTGAGAATCAGATGGTATATTTTAAGTATGGTTTTCTTTTTGGACCAAGATAGGATAATTTTTAGGCTGGGGAAGAAAGGAGTTTCTCTATCATTTAGCAATCTAAAGAAATAATTATCTAAGGACATCTAATAAAAGCATGCTTTGACTATAAAGACTTAAACATACACTAGTTAAACGATTATAGGAGAATGCCAGGCTAAGAAAAAGTTCATTCCCTGTCAATATTGTAAAAGGGTAGTGGTACAGGGATTGGGGAGACACTAAAACTTGGTGGGCAATATACTATGGACAGAGTACCTGACACATTTCATTTATTCTCAGCAAGCCAGTGAGACAGGTCTAATCATAAGCTTCACTTTTAAATGAGGCGAACAAGGCTCGGGGAGATAAAAGGATTTGCTCAAAGCCATCCAGGTAGTAAAGAATGGAGCTAGGATTCAACTTCCTTGCTTCTGGGTCCAAAGTTATCTTTCCGTTCTTTCATTATATTTTTAGCCCTAGGGATATTTGGAAAGTCTAAAAAGGACATGTAGACATTTTTCAGGTTTCTTTGTCTTAACCCACTCATCAGGCCCAAACTTGCAGAGGACTGAACCAATCCCCCCAGTCTATCAATGCTTCTCCACTGATTCTTGGTCTTTCAAATTTCTAATGACTGTATTAACTGGCTGTGGAAACTCAGTCTGCTTCAAGTCAGGCTTCCAGCAGACACCTATCTACTTCTCTAGAATAATGACTCCAGTCTTCTTTATCTGGCCTCTGCTATCTAAACCTGAGACCTCCAACCCATCAAAATACAAAAGCAAAAACAGGAGCATATAAGTGAAAAATCACTGCTCATTCAGGTAAGTGACTATGACTTTGGAAATCTTTAAAAATCTTACAACTCTGATTCTTTATTCTGTATTTGTGTCTAACTGACTCTCTTAAATATACACAGACACACACCGAATCTACACAAACAAAATTGAAAGCCAGATTTTAAAATTTCCATCATGTATAACAATGTAATCTCTCTAGGTCTCAGTTGACATGCAAGTAGAGTAGGTGATACCTCAGAAAGTTGTGAGTATTCAGTGAATTGTCAAATATTTAGCATTAGGTGTATCATACAGCAAGCCCTCAATAAATGCTATTATTTTAATGCTGCTGTCATTATTGTTGTTAATGTTGCCAGACAGAGAAAACAGGATATTCTCACATTTTGCTGAAGAGAGTTTTTAATTCCAAGACTGTGAAATAAATCTGACTTATAGCTTTATCTCACTCTAAACCATCCTATCTCATCAGGCTTGGCTACACTTAGGTCCTGATCCTGCTTCAAAGCCTAAAAGGTAAAAACCTCAACTTGGCTAGCGTAGAAAGATTCATGATGGCTAATCAAGTCATTTGAAAGAATAACTCTGTACTGAGGTATTTTTCTGAAGATTCATTTGAAAATGTTTGCCAAATACCCAGCTAACTATAGATTACACTGAAAATTTACATTTACTTATATTTAAAAATATCTGCATATGTTTGGCTGCCTATCATTTCTCTCTCTCTTTCTCTCTGTCTCTGTCTGCCTATCTATCTTTCTAGAAAGTAGAGGTAAAGGAACACATTCTTCTGCGCTCTTGCTGCCATCTGGTGGCCAACCCAAATTCATAGACGCTACAGTTCAGAGAGACAGCAGGCACAGAATAGAGGGGTCTGTTTCCTCTGGGTTGCTAGATTGGGTACCTGAAAAATACATAAATCAGAGTTATTTCTTAAAAGAATCCCCTGTTTGCCTCAAGTCCATTTTCTTTGGATAAGACACTGATTTTCTTCCTGTCCCAGGTCCCATTTGGCCTTTTTGAAATATAAGCATCATTTGAAATCCCACACACTGTACTGAGAACAACTTTGTTTTCTCTAGCCAGCATACAGAAAGAATTATCCTCAACTACATGTATCTGCAGTAAGTATTGTTTCTAGTGCCCTCAATCAATGTGTTGTATCTTTATCCTAGGGATATAGTTCAATTTGACACTGATAAGTGATTCTGCAATTATCATGAATACAATCATTTTTCCCAGAAAATTATATTTAAGGTAGTAAAGCAATACCCTGTATGATTAAAAAGCAGTTATCCACCAAGTAGAAGGGAATGATAGGGTTGAGAATGTAGCTCAGTTTTAAGAGTGCCTGGAGGTCCTAAATCTGATCATCAGGAGGGAGGGAGGGAGGGAGGGAGAGAGACAGACAGACAGACAGACAGACAGACAGAGACACAGACACAGACACAGACACAGACACAGACCGAGACCGACAGACAGACAGATAGACAGACAGACAGACAGACAGACAGACAGACAGACAGACAGACAGAGATTGGCAGACAGGGGAACATGAGGAAGACTAGAACAGCTTAGTCAACATCAGTGATATACAGAGAAGCAGAACTCACTATTGCTTTTAGCATCTCATATGAAACTTGCCTCCATTCCCTATGGTGCAGTTTTATCCTACCATATATGTCACTCAGAGAGTTAGAATAAGGACTAAATCAGGCAAGAGGACACTGTCCCACACCACGCACATAGCCTGATTCTACTTTCCCTGAACATAAATCTCAGTCTGTGGAGGCAGACTGTATGGTTCCAAGCTCCCAAACCATAGTCTCTAGAACAATAAATCAGGAAAGCGGTCAGTGCTGGGTTGTATAGTTGACAATATGAGCCTGCAAAGCACAAATGAGACAACTGATAAATGTCTGGGGCTGATATCTCAATTCTTTAATAAACAAGCTAAAGAAATTCAAATTTGTTACTGCTGCTGCAGCATGAGAAGAGAGCATTATGTAAAATGAAAGCCTGATGAGAAGGTCTTAAGGTGTCTTTTCACTTGTAATACTCAAATGGATATATCCTGTATTTTGACTCCTTAAGTGAAATAACATTCTGTCCCTAAAACTAAATCACTAAGAACTACTTTCACAAGTGACCTTTCTTTCTAACTCACAGCAACTTCCAAAAACAAAATGTTCAAAAAACAGAAATCAAGCCTACACTATCAGTTCAAATTTTCTGTCTCAAGCTAGCAGCATCCATTTCAGACACCCTGATACATGCCACTCAGTGAACTGGAAAGACACAGAACTTAGAATAATTGACAATGTTGTTCTAGGGTGTTAGTGTAGAGTTAAATCATCTTCCCCCAACACCGACCTACCTACAATTTAGTGAAGTAATTTAGTGAACCTGATTCAAACTGTTTAAAAATTATTAAAACAGGCTTAAGACAGATTGCTTTAAGTATCAGTTTTCTTGATGCCTTTAAATTGTATTTATAGATTCTAGATACTCTTAAAACAGATGCTGAAGGAAAAGAATGACAGAAACATAAAACCAATGTGGTTAATCCTTTTTCTATTAAAGAGCAAATGTAAATGGAAAAAAACAAATTACTAAAATCATAATATATGTCAACTGAAAAATCATATGCCATTAACTGAACAGCACAGCAGGAACATATAATCCCTGATGCTCGTGGAGCAGCCTCAGCTCTCACATAATTATCTCTTAATCCCCACAATCATTCTATGAGGTTACACCTACAGAAGGTTCAGAATTTCCGGAACAATCTCACCCACACATCATTTTGCTCATTTCCAAAAAAAAAAAAAAGGTAATTTGATAAATGGATGATAAATGGGTCATCATTTCATATGCCCATGTAAAATGTTTCACATGAAATACATTCATAAATCAGAAGAGATTCTTGATTACCATGTCCTCGCTTCAAAACCGTGACTAAAGTACATCTCTGGTCTACCACAAAGGCCAGAACTTCAATTATTTAACACATATTTAAAGGTCAGAAGGCCCTGACAGCTTCAGTCAAAAGCTGGTCAGTGGTTAGTAAAAATGATCTCATATTCGATCCTGGGCATAACAAATAACTAGCACTTTAATTGCTCTGAAAATCATGCCACAGACTATGCATTTGTGTCCTGACATAAAGCACAGCAAAATCACATTTATGAACACAGTTAGGATTGAGGTCATTCACTGAAAAACAGAGTTTTATAAAAACTGAAGCAAATGTTTTCAATCAAATGTTTTAAAAAATAAAAACAAAAAATCAAATACGATAGATTAATGATAACAGACTAAACATGCCAGGGCCACTCTTTTATCCACCTAAAACTGAAAGGTAAAATTTTCAATGCAATAAATTATAATATACTAAAGAGCTTCTGATTACTACCTTCAGGGTAGTAACCAAACTTAGTCAAGCACACAGGACACCATGATTTGATCATCAAATAATAGGATCAGAAAAACATCTTCTGATACAAATCTTCAATATGTAGATGTACTTCAAAACTTTTGTCCCAAAGTTCCTTGGCCTTTTGATTTCTAATGCTCTTTGCTTTCCATTTACCTCAGACACTTACTTTCAAGAACACAGCGAAGAACCTGAGGTGTTTTAGGATTTGAACTACGTAGTTTTAAATCTGAGCTCCAACAGTTGCTACCCTGAGACCCTGGACAAGTCATTTAATTCTCTGTGCCTTGATTTCTTCTGAAAATTGAATACAGTAAAGGTACTAACACATTTAAAATGCTTCAAACAACATTTAGCAATCAGTAAAGGCTTTATGAATAAATGAACATCTGGGCAGAGGTTTTGTTTGGGACAAATGCCCAGGAAAGTAAAAGATGAGTATCA
>NW_004524777.1:2330278-2330805 GCF_000260255.1 Octodon degus
TGGCAATTTGTAATAGTAGGTTCATGCTTGCAGTGCCTGTCATTCTGGTCTTCTGAATACGGGCTGCTTGTCATGACATGCCAGTTGCTGCTGTGTTGTCTCTCCGGTAGATGATTTTTCAAAAAGAAGGGGGTGGTGAATGAAGGCAGAAGACAGGAAAAGGAATGTTGTGGGACTGTCCTGCTACAAGATTGTATATGGTTAGATTTCTGAACTTATGTGTAAACATAAGAATTATATAATTCTTTATGCCTATTTTAAAAATATATTTTAATTTTTTAATGTTTTTTCCTCATATTCTGTAGGGACTTAAAGTTCAACATATCAATACTTGATAAAAATACCTGTTCCATGTTATGCCTAAGATGTTTGAGATTCAGACAGATAGTGAGCTTAAGCTTAAAGCCTAGGTTGTATGGTAATAACAATAAGATTCTCTTCTGGAGGGTTAACAACCTAAGTTTGCTGTCCAAAATTAAAGAAAAAGGAGGGCTGCAAGGAAAGCCAACATTTTGGCCCTAGCCTTC
>NW_004524777.1:2330905-2343001 GCF_000260255.1 Octodon degus
TATATATATATAATAAAACTGTCTTCCAGAAAGGCGGTCCTGTTATATATTTCTATTTGATGTGTATCAGACATCTAGTTGCTCTGCATCTTTGCCAGCACTGGTATTGTTACTACTTTTTACTTTAGTTGTTCAAGCAATATCTCATTGTGGCCTTAATTTGTATTTTCTTAATAGCTAGTAATCTTGAACATCTTGTCATGTGTTTATCTAAAATTCATATATTTTGTTCATGTCTTTTGCCACTTTTTAATTACATGATTTGTCTTTTTGTTGATTTTTGAAAGATATTTTTTATATTCTAGCTAAGAATATATAAATAGCTTTGTCAGATATATGGTTGGTAAGTTGCTTATCTTTTTACTTTATTAACAAGGTCATTCGCAGAAGAAATTTATACTAAGTCCACTTTGTTTACTTTTCCCTGATTATATCTTTGATGCCGTATCTGAGAACTGTTTAAAAGTCTCAAGATATAAAAATTTTCTCCTATGTTATCTTCTAAAAGTTTTGTAGCATAAGTGTCTGATCTTGGCTTCCCTACGCTACACAGAATGAAAAAGAATTGTTTTGAGTGGCTTATAAAATAGAGGTTTGAAGGGCCGGCAAGAGAGCTCAGCAGACTAAGTGCTTGCTTAGGCAAGCACAGGCACTGGGATTGGATCCTTGGCACCACATGCTGCACTGGTGCTGGCCTCGCCCCCAGGCATGCCGAGCTGGCCACAGAAACTGGGCATGGAGATACAAGCCTATAATCCCAGCACTGGGGAGGCTGAAAAGAGGAGGATCAGTAGGCCGAGCCGCATAGTAAGACCCTGTACCAAATACATAAATACACAAATAAAATGTAGGACAGAGATAATGTATATAACAAAACTTCCCTTTCCTAGTTTTTATTATACCATTGAATGAAATAGCAGAACAACTCTAAGTTTAACAATTAGTTAAGAAAATTTACATGTTCGATTAATAATAGACACCTATCTTCACAGACACACACATATATGTAGGTCAAAATACCAGCATGAGCAAGCACTGCATTTTACTTGCCAATTTACACATCTGGTAGGCACTGTCTTTGATTCAACTGACTGCATGGGGGCACAGGAGGGAGGGTTAGCATGATAGTGTGCCTCCCATGCCTAGCATTCTCTTGTAGCCTATGCAGGTCATGATTGAGCACCAGGGAATAGTCATGTTAATAATAAAAAATGTTAGAAAATGAGGGATTAAAAATAGTGGAGTAAAGGGGCTGGGGAGATAGCGCAAGAGAATAAGTGCTTGCCTGGCAAGCACAAGGTCCTGAGTTCAGTTTCCAGTTCTTAAAAAAAAAAAAAAAGGTGGAATAGCCTGCACTGGTGCTCTCTACTCTTGCACATCCACTGCTAGTCATTTTTCCCATGAGGTAGCGATCCAGACAAGATGGTGAAGGTCAGAGTGAATGGATTTAGCTGTACTGGACGCCTGCTTCTAGGGCTGCTTTTAACTCTGGCAAGGTGGATATTGTGGTCATCAACAAGCCCTTCATTGACCTCAACTACATGGTCTACATGTTCTAGTATGATTCCACCCACGGAAAGTTCCATGGCACTGTCAAGGCTGAGAATAGGAAGCATGTCATCAATGGAAATGCCATCACCATCTTCCAAGAGCGAGATCCTACCAACATCAAGTGGGGTGATGCTGGCACTGAGTACGTGGTGGGAGTCCACTGGTGTCTTCACCACCATGGAGAAGGATGGGGCTCACCTGAAGGGTGGTGCCAAAAGGGACATCATCTCTGCCCCTTCCGCCAATGTCCCCATGTTTGTGATGGGTGTGAATCATGAGAAATACGACAACTCCCTCAAAATGGTCAGCAATGCTTTCTATACCACCAGCTGCTTAGCCCCACTGGCCAAGGTCATCCATGACAACTTCGGCATGGTGGCAGGACTCATGACCATAATGCATGCCATTACTGTCACTCAGAAGACTGCGGATGGCCCCTCTGGGAAGCTGTGGTGTGATGGTCGCAGGGCTGCCCAGAATATCCACTGGCACTGCCAAGGCTGTGGGCAAGGTCATCCCAGAGCTGAACGGGAAGTTCATAGGCATGGCCTTCCATGTGCCCATTCCTAGCATGTCAGTCATGGATCTGACCTGCTGCCTGGAGAAAGTAGCTAAATACGACGACATCAAGAAGATGGTGAGGGAGGTCTCAGATGGCTCCCTCAAAGGTATCCTGGGCTACACCGAGGACCAGGTCATGTCTTGCAACTTAACAGTGACACTCACTCTTCCACCTTTGATGCTGGGGCTGGCATCACCCTGAATGACCACTCTAAGAAGCTCATTTGCTGATATGACAATGAGTCAGGCTACAGCAACAGGGTGGTGGACCTCATGGTCCACATGGCCTCCAAAGAGTAAGTGCCCACCCCCCGCCACAGCGCAGCAAGACCAGAGGGATGGAGACGCCACGCTGTAGAAGTCACTGCCCTATTCAGCCCCAACACTGAGAATCTCCCCCTCACAGCTTCCATCCCAGGCCCCCTAGGAGGGGAGGGGCCTTGGGAGCACTTGTACACTATCAATAAAGCTCACTGTACCCCTCCCAAAAAAAGTGGAGTAGAGACCAGCAGCAAAATACAGCCTCTCCAGGACCTAAAATTTAGATACCTGAAATAATATATAACTTGGTACAAGAGAAATAAAAACGTATATATTTAGGAATCAGGAATCAGAAAACTGAGATAAGAAATAGATACTACAGAGAAGCTAGAAAAACAGAGCACAACACAGAGAAAGTAATGCAACAGTCTAGAAAACTGAACCTGGCTCCTGGAAAGGGAGACTTGTCTCTTCCGACACAGGGTAAGCCTGGAAAGTGTCAGCAGGTCTAGGAGAAATAATATACCAAGTCTTCACTGCTATCTGTGGAAAATGTCAATAGCTATTGTGCACTATAAAAACAGTTGCAGGGCATGGTAGGCTAGAGTTGAAGAAATTCAGGGCAATATCTCATATTTGAGAAGATTTAATCAGGGGCCATTCTGGAAAGGGATTAATCCTTTAAGATAGAATCACAAAACAACTATACTTCAGTTTCCAATGTTGCCTCACCACACTGACTGGGTAAGAAATGGCCACAAGAGATATTCATGGAAACAGGTTAGACATACATATACTGAGAAGTTTAAACTCAGACCAAGAAAGATGAGGGAGTCCTGCTCTCTGTGCCAGGCTGGTCACGTGTGGCTTTCACAGGGGGATAGTCAGGAGGAGTTGGTATTAAGTTCAGTAGTCTGGCTGAACCCTTCTCCCATTGCCTGCATCCAGCATAGAACTCATGATCTCCTTCATTTTCAAATCTATCAATGTGAGGAAAGATAAATATAAACTTAAATGGTGCTATAGCTTGTGTATAGATGTCTGCTCAAAGCCTTATGCAGTGATGGGGGCTGCTTTTTAGAGGTGGCTGCCTCTTGAGTGTATGGTGCTTAATAAATCAGTCCACTGATCGGTTTGGCATAGTTCTGGCTTTCCTTCTAAAATCAAGAAAAAGAAAAGGATCCACATTAAACCATTCTTGCTTAATACAAACAACTGAAATACAAACTATTGCAATCAGACAACAGAAAGAAATAAAGGGGATATGTAAAAGAAAGAAACCAGCAAAGTTATTATTTGGAGATGACATGATCCTCTGCACAGAAAATTCAAAATTTACCAAAAGACTCCCAGATTTTATAAACAAATACAAGGAACAAAACCAACACAAAAACTCAAGTGTTCTTGTACATCAACAATGAACTCACTGAGAAAGAAAATGCAATAACATTTACAATAGAACCAAGAAAAACTAAATATCCAAGAAGTAACTTAAGAAAGTAAGATACTTCTACAATGAAAACCATACTACTATGTACAAGAATATTGAACAGGACATCAGAAAATGTAAAGATATTCCCTATTTCTAGAGAGGCAGAATCAATATTTTCAAATGACCACAATTCCAAAACTAATACACACTTTTGATGTACACCTTATCAAAATACCAATAGCATTTTAACAAAATTAAAGAAAATAATCCTAAAATTCATATGAAACCAGCAAAAGCTATTCTAGGCCACAACAGCAAAGGAAGCTTTATGATCCTGAATTTTAAGTGATTAAAACAATGTGGTACTGACACAAAAACAGATGTATGTATCAGTGGAACACAACAGAGGATATAAAAACAACTCCAGTAACATTCTGCTATCTGATATTTGACAAAAGGTCAAAAACATACACTGAAGGAAAGACAGCCTCTTTAGTAAAGGATGCTGCAAAAATTGCACAATATTCAATTTAGACCATATCTCTTACCTGCTAGGAGATAAAATCTTCTGAAATATAAAAATCAAGAAAACTCTTAAAGACACAGACATAGGCAAAGACATTCTGAGCAGATCTCCAATTGTATAAGAAATAACATTAAGAACCAACAGATGGTATTATATCAAATTAAAAGTCTGGATAGCAAGATAAAACATAAACAGAGAGAAGATTAAATCTATAGGGCAGGAAAATAACTGTCAGCCAAATCTCAATCAGTGACAATGTATATATAAATAAATATATCTAGGACATATAAATAATATAAAATATTAGATCCTCCAAAATAAAACACCAAATCAAAAAAATGAGGCAATGAAATGAATATATACCTCTCAGAAGAAGTAAAAATGCCCCCCATCACAACCAAAGAAAAACTCCATGGAAATATGTTCAAAATTTCTGGCCACCACCGAATGGCATTAATCTGCAATACTGAAATTCCATCCTACTTCAGAAACAACAACAATGTCTAGATCTAAACAATAATGCCAGTACAATATACTAGAACTTATAGAACACAATGAAAGCAGCCATAAGATAGCTGTGAATGCCCACATCACAGAAACAGCAAGCCCAAATAAATAACTTAATGATGTACCACAATCTTTCTTTTTTGTATTTGAGGAGGGGGTCTACAGGGTCTCACTGCATAGATCGGACTCATAGTGATCCTGTTTACAGCCTCCCAAGTGCTGGGATTATAGGCGTGTGCCACCACGCCCAATCTCAATTGCCCTCTCAACCCGCCCCGCAGGTGGGGCTGGCACAGCAGGCATGGGGATTGAACTCCTGGCCCCTGTGTCCACAATGTCTTAAACAAAAACAATCCAAACTCAAACCTAGTATAAGGAAGGAAATTATAAAGAGAAGAGTAGAAATATCATGAAACCAAATATTGGTTCTCTACCAATTTAACCAAAAAAGGGAGAAAAGGCCCAAATGAATCCAATTAGGTGTGAAAAATGTAGAATAAAACTGGACACTGCAAAAATAAAAAGATAAATAACTATTTTTTTCAAACTTGTATGCCAATAAATTAGAGGATACAGTAAAAAACGATGGATTCCTAGATACATATGCATTACCAAAACAGAGCCAAGATTTCAAAACCCTGAATAATTAAATAAAAGGTAATAAAATTAAGATAGTAATAAAAAGCAAATACCAACGAAGAAAAGTTAAGGTCTGTTGAATTCTATAAAAATTTCAGGAAGATCTAATACTAATACTCCTCTCAAGCCTTTGAATAAAACTAAATGTGAAGGAGTACTTATAAAGTCATACATGGAAGATACCATTACCCTGATTCTAAAATCAGACAAGGATTTGACAACAACACCAACAAAAAACAGAATTATATATCAATCTCTTTAATGAATACAGATATAAAAATCCTAAACAAAGATGCAGACAAATAAAATGCAACTAATCATCAAAGATAATATACATCAGGACCAAGTAGGGTTTTTCTCATGGATGCAAAGATGATTCAACATCTGCAAATTAATAAATATATTTCAAAAATAGAAAAAGTTTCCTTCTAAAATCATGAACAAGATAAAGATTTTCCAATGAAACTTCTCCTATACAACATAGTACTCAAAATATTAGCAAGAGCAATTAAGAAAGAAAAAAGGACTGCATACAGAAAATGAAGGCAATTATCATTACTTTCACATGACATTACTCTCTACATAGAAGACTCCACAAAATACTCCAAAAATTCACAGAATAATCAAATTCACTAATGTAACAGGATACAAAATTAACACACAAGTCAATAGTGTTCTTGTATGCTAATAATGAATGTAGAAAGGAATTAGAAAAAATACCACTTACAGTAGTACAAAAATGTAAACACTTAGGAATTAACAAGAAGTCAAAGACCCCTACAACAAAAAGTACAGCACTCTGAAAAAGGAAATAAAAAAGACCAGAAAATGGAAAGATATCCCTTGTTTCTGGATAGGCAGAACCAATACTGTCAAAATGGTCATTCTTCCAAACTTGATATGCAGATTGAATGCAATAACCCAATCAAAATTTCAAGCCTTATTTACAGAAATGGAGAAAACAATTCTAAAATTCATAAAGAACCAGAAGAGACTCAGAATAGCAAAAATTATGCTTGGTAACAAGAATAAAGTGAAGACATCACATTCTTGGACTTGAAGTTACACTGCAAAGTTATAGCAATAAAAGCACAGTACTGGTAAAATAAAAAACATGTAGATGAATGGAATAGAATATAGGATACAGAAACAACCTCAAGCATATTAAACTATTTGTTCTGTGACAAAGGAGCAAAAACATAAACTGGAGGAAAAATGGTCTCTTTTTTATAAATGGTATTGTGAAAACTAGCTATTCACACGTAGCAGACTGATTCTAGACCCGTATCTCTCACCATGTACTAAACTAAAACCAAAATCCATCAAAGAAAAAAAAAAATATAAGCATTAATTGCTCCTTTCAATAGACCAGTAGAAATCAATGCTACAATTATCCAAGCTATCTTGTATATACACATATATATTTCTTTTTCCCTTCCTTCTTTCTTTCTTTTCTCCTGTCCCTCATACCAGCTGTTCCTTCCCTTTGAGCAGTTTCTTCCCCTTTCATAGTATCTATTATACCTTTTGGATTTTTCTTTACTCTTTCAGGTTCTAACACTAGGGAGACAATATGATGCTTGCTTATACAGGTCTGATTTATTTCACTTATGAGTATGGGCTCTGGTTGCCTCAATTTACCTATAAAAGCCTTGAGTTTATCTTTTTGAATTTACTTTTTACCTATTTTGCCACTTTATATTTGGTAATCTGAAAGTTGAAGACAATAATATAGAATAGAACAACCATTTTAGAATTTCTACCATTTTGTTTAGTGAAATTCTGTATCCTTTCTAATTTTTTTACTATTCTCTTTAAACAATAAAAAATAGAATTAAAAATCCTTCAAGAATGAGATGTTAAAGGGCCGGGGAAATGGCTCAGTAGGATAAGCGCTTGACTGACAAACGCAAGGATCTGAGTTCAATCCCCAGTTCTGCCAAAAAATAAAAAAAAAGAATGAGATGCTAGAAAACAAATACTTAAGCCACTCTAAGACAAAGTAAGTAAAACTTTTGAACTCATGGGTTAGTCAAGGACTTTCTGAATGGAACCCAGGTTGCACAGGACAAAGTACTAAGAATCAACAAATGAGATCATATCAAAATAAAAAGCTTCTGCACATGAGAAGAAAACAGTGAACAGAATGAAAAGACCAGCTACAGAATGGGAAAAGTTTTACCAGCTATTCCTCAGAGAGAAGACTAATATCTAGAATATTTAAAGAACTTAGAAAAGTTAGAACTCCCGCACCAAAAAAGACCCAAACAAAATTGAGCTACTTCAATGAATAAACACTACGTTAAAGACAAATTTCAAGTGGCCAATAACTGCCTGAAGGAATGGCATAATGCAAATTAGCACAACGCTAAAGTTGTATCTTATCCCAGAAAAAGTAGCTATCATCAAGACATCAAATAATAAAAAATGCTGGCAAAGTTGTGGTAAAAAGGAACACTCTTACATTGTTGGTGGGAATTTCAAATAGCCCAGCCATTATATATATTATATAACTACATTTTACATATATATATTGAGAAATAGCAATGAGACAGTTTCAAAACTGATCAGTAGGAGAGTTTCAATAATTAATACATTGCATATTGTTATCTTTGTAGTGGTTATTCACAGTAAGAGATGCTGACATGATAGCCTGTTCAAACACTATTAGTACAAATCTTTTTTCTCATTGAATTAAGAGAAGTAGCTGTATATCTATCCTAAACATTTTATATATACAGATACAAAATGGTCATTCACTTGTATCCCCTTTTTTGTTTAGTTTTGTCAGAGATTGGCATTCCATTGCCATTTAAATACTGTAAGTGCATGAATTCAGCAAAATAATCCAATACAGTTCAGTAGTCCATAATTGTAGTGGGTCATCCACAGGACTGGCACTGTCAGAAGATGTTGACCTGTGCCCTTTACAGCCCAGCATACCAACATGGTTTCATCCATTATACCTCGTTTTTTTAACTTTTCTGCTGGATGTTTAAGACCAAGATAAAGCAAGATCTATATAACAAGAAATGTAACTTTTGTATCTGATAAAGTCAATCAAGTCCCCTCAGGATTTATCCTAAAACCCTACACCGCACTTTGTAGATCCTTTGTCAGTGTCAGCCATATGGATGAGTCACGGACATTGCTTGACCAATTTGCTCTCCATGAAAGCCTGAGAGAATGTTTTCTCTCCATGTGACTCTCCTTATAGCCCAGCCATTATAAAAATCTTCCATTTGACCCAGCCTTTCCCCTTCTAGGTATTCCACAAAGTGCTCAATTCATACTATTACAGTGGTAGTTGCGTACCTGTTTTTACAGCAGCAAAATGTGTAACAACTACATCTTGGAAATGGCCTATATGCCCATCAACAGATGAGTGTATAAAGAAAATGTGCTATTTACACACAATGGAATACTTACTACTCTGCTATAAAGAACAACAAACTTCAGTTAAGACCACAATGTTAATGTTAATTGAAATAAGCCAACTATACAGCCTTAAATATTGCATGATTTCTTTTATATGGGGAACTCAAAGTATAAATAAAGAGCAAAATAAAGGATAAATAATAAGATGTAGGGAGACAGATCTTTCTCAAGGGGGAAAGAAATTAAGAGATACAGGAAAGGATAGAAAGGGGAGTGAAAGGAGATGAAAAAGAGAACTAAGATTTGTTATGTATGTATACCAAGTCCACACCAGTAAAAATGTACAAAAAAATAAAGGAAGGAGATCAAGAGATGGATGGAGGCACAAGGTAGGGAAGGGAAAGATGATGAAAAAAAGGGAATTAAAATGTATTATGGAGTTCAATCCCCGGTTCCACAAAAAATAAATAAATAAATAAATATTTTTAAAAATGACAAAAAAATTTGTTATGTACATGTTCCAACTCCCCTCAAGGGATGCAAACATTATATACTAGAAGCTAACAAGGAAAATAATATGAAAAAAAGGAAATCAAAGGTAACAAAATAAAAAAACTCTAAATGACATTATAATAATGTTAAGAGTTTATGATCCTGATTACTATTTTCCCAGGAGTGCATGCAGAAGTACGCTGTGGGCTAAACATGTCTGCATACATATAAAGATACAGTTCATTTCAAGTTAATCTTTCTGTAAGGTAAGAAGCATAGGTTCATTACCTATTGAAACCCTTTTGCTCCAGCACCATTTCCTGAAGAGACTATCCTTTCTTCCTTAAAATGCTTTTGCACTTTTGCTAAAATGTATTTGGCTATATTGTATGAGGTTATTTATGGTATATTCTATACTACTGTTCTATGTGTCTATACCTTGGTCTTGATTATTGACATAAATTATTAATCTTTAATATTAAATATCTTCTAGTTTATTCCCCATCAAAATTATGTTGGCTCCTATAGTTTTTTTATTTTGGTAGTTTATGTTTTCAGTATATGATGTTTACATTCATCGTAGGAAATATGTACATGTACTTAACATGTCTTGACTATTCTTCTTCGCCTCTCTCTCCACATTTCTTCCTTCCCTCCATCTCTAGATCCCTTACAGTTCTTTTTCAGTTCCATAAATTAATTAGTATAATCTTCAATCTATCTACAAAAAAATCTTTGGCTATATATTGATATTACTTTAAATGCACAGCTTATCTTGGAAAGAATCATCATCTTTACTCTTCTGAGTAGTTTAATCAATGAGCACAGTATGTACCTCAATTTACCCAGATTTTGTTTGACTTATCAGAATTTTGTAGTTTTTAGCATATAAATCCTACAAAGGTTTTCTTAGGATTACATTTATGTATTTCATTTATTTGGAATGACTAATAAATAGCACTACACTTTAAATTTCCATTTCTTGGGGCCGGGGACATGGCTCAGTGGAATAAGTGCTTCCCTGGCAAGCGCAAGGGCCAGAGTTCAATCCCCAGTTATGCAAAAAACATAAAAATTTTAAAAATTAAAAATAAAAATAAATTTCCATTTCTGTACATTCCCTAAAATTATATAGAAATGAAATTAATTTTTGCATTTTTATTGTTTTTCATAATCTTGATAATCTTACATATTAATTTGAGCAGTTTGGCTTTTAAGTTTTTATTGAGAAACAAATATGAATGAGACAGTTTCACAGCTGATTAATAGGACAGTTTTGATAATCAATACACTGTACATTGTTATCTTCTTAGTGGTTATCCATAGTACAAGAAGCAAACAGGATATTCTGTCCAAACACTGTTAGTACACCTCTTTCTTCTCTTTGAATTAAGCGAAAGTAGCTGTAAATTTATCCTATTTTGTATATATAAATACAAAATTATCATTTCTTTGTATCATTTTTTGTTTGTCAGAGGTGAATATTCTATTGGCATCTAAATACTATAGGTGTTTGCATTCAACTAAACAGTTTAACACGGTCTAGCAGTCTATAATATTAGTGGGTTATCCTCAGAAGTTATTGACTTGAGCTTTTTACAGCTCATCCTATTAATATAGCTTTACTTTATATACCTTGTTTTTATAATTTTCTGCTAGATGGTAAGACCAAGATATAGCAAGACCTATATAACAAGAAATGTAACTTTTGTATCTCATAAGGTCAAGTACTCTCAGGATTTATCCTGTAGCCCTATACTGCCCTTTGTAAATCCCTTTGTCCATGTCAGACGTGGATGAGTCACGGCCACTGCTTGACCAATTTGCTCTCTGTGAAAGCCTGAGAAAATGTTTTTTCTCTCCATGTGACTCTCCCCAGGCACACTATACATCATCGAACACTTTCTTCTGTGGCTCCATAATCTTCTTGATCAGAAAATTTGGAGCACAACTGAGTTACATGTTCCTACAGCACAGATTCTCCTATGAATTTGAGCAGTTTGGGGAGGTTTTTTTTTTTTCATGTATTTGCTACAGCATCTCACTAGGCAGCTCAGACTTGTACTGATCCTTCTGTTTTCAGCCGCCCCAGCACTGAGATTACAGGCATATACTACCACACCTGGTTTCCATGAACTGCTCAGTACGCCAGGGGTGGGGCCAGCACGGCATGTGGTGCTGGGGATCAAACCATGGTCCCTGCACTAGCCTAAGCAAGTGCTCAGGAGAGGTTGTTTTATAGAGTTATTCAGGTTTAAGGTACATAATTATGTCATTTACAAAAAGCACAATTTGTAGGGGTAGGCAAAGAGTTCAAGAACAAAAATCAAATCGCACGGGAAACACTTGAAAGAATTAAGAACTGGCACCTCCTCTTACTGAGAAGTTTTTGCATGTCAAAAGAAATTACCGAGAAAGTGAAAAGACAACCCACAAATTTGGAAAAAATCATGACAAATAAGTACTCAGACAAAGGTCTGCTCTCTAGAATTTATAAAGAACTATAAAACACTAGGGCCACAAAATTTAAAGACCCAATCCGAAATGGGCATCTGAGATGAACACACACTTCTCAGAGGATGAAATTAAAGAAGTGAATAAATATATGAAAAAATGCTCCACATCACTAGTCATCCGTGAAATGCAAACTAAAACCACATTGAGATATCATCTCACCCCAGAAAGAATGGCTATCATAAAGAAATCAACCAACAACAAATGTTGGAGAGGCTGTGGGGAAAAGGAACAC
>NW_004524777.1:2344466-2378503 GCF_000260255.1 Octodon degus
CTTGGTCTTAACCATCCAGCAGAAAAGTATAAAAACAAAGTATAAGAAGTAAAGCTATGCTGTTATGTTGAGCTGTAGGGGACTCAGGTCAACAATTTTGGACATTGCTCGTGAAGCAGAAGACCCAATACTATTATGGACTACTGGACTCTTTTAGAATATTTTGCTGAGTTATATAATATTTAAATAACGGAACTAAAAAAAAAAAGGGAGATACAGATGAATGCCTATTTTGTATCTGTGTATTCAAAATGATTAGGATAGATATATAGGTACATTCTCTTAATGAATAGAGGGATTTGTTCTAATAGTGTTTGTAAATAGGATATCATTTCTGCATTTTATACAGCAAATAACCACTAGGAAGACAGTATGCAATGTGTTAATTATTGAAACTGTCCTACCAATTTGATTTGAAACTGTCTCATTGCTATTTGTTTCTCAATGAAATTATGGGGAAAAAAACCAAAAAGGACAATTTGTGCCTGTGTATGTTTTGATTCCTCTTTTTTTCTACCTAAACCCCTCCCCTCCCTTCAACCCCTCTCTCCCCTCCCAGTATACTTTCTTTTGCTGTTTTGGCTTTTTTCTGCATTTGATACCAGAAAAAATACTACTGTCATAAAATGAGTCAAGAAGTATTTCCTCTTATTCTTTTTTGGGAAGGAGATTTTACAGAATTGGTAATAATTTTTCTTTAAATATGTGGTACGATTCTGCAGTATAACTATTGAACTGTGAAGATTTCTTTTTCATATGATATTGAAATATAAATTCAATAGCCTTAAGTTACAGGGCTACTTAAATGGTCTATTTTATATTGTGTGAGTTTTCTTTTTATTTTTTATTTTAGGGAAGGGTCTACAGGGTGTTCAGGGCCTCACTACTAAATTAGACTTATAGTGATCTACCTGTTTACAGTCTCCCAAGAACTGGGATTACAGGTGCTCACCACCATGCCCAGTCTCAATTGCCATCTCAGCATGCTCGAGGGGTGGGGCCTACATGGCAGGCCCGGGGATTGAACTCCCAGCCCCTGAGCCTGCTTGCAGGTGTTTTAATCCACTGAGCTATCTATTTGACAGGCCCTGGGTGAGTTTTGATAACTTACAACTTTAAAATACCTGTTATTTAATCTAAATTGCCAATTTACATGGACTTGTTTACATTATTCTCTTATATTTTTGATGTCCTAAGAGTTAGCAATGATACCCACTGTTACATAGCTTATATTTATAATTTGTGACCTGATTTTAATTTGTCAATCTTGCTAAAAGCTTTGTCAACTTTATTGATCTTTTAAGTGTTACTTTAACATAAGCTTTCTGATTGAATTATTGTTTTTCTGCTTTTGATACCAGCAACTTCTGACCTTATCTTTATTATATGCTTTGAGTTTATTTCACTCATTTTTACTAACTTCTGGAAGTGAGATTATAGACTATTCCCTTCAAATTTTCCCTCTTTTCTAAAGCAGGTATCCAGTACTACAAACTTCTTTCTCATGTTTTAGCTGTATCACATGATTTGTGATATGTTCTTCTATTCACTGTCACTCAGTTCAAAGTTATTTCTCCAATAACTTCTGTCTTAGGATGGGCGAGATAGCTCAGTAGACTAAAGCGCCTGCTTAGGCAAGTGTAGGGACTTCGATCCCCCAGAACAGGCTGAGCTGGCCACAAAGTCTGGGCATAGTAGCATACACCTGGAATCCCAGCGCTATGGAACCTGAAAACAGGAGGATCACTATGAGTCTGAACTGCGTAGTGAGATCCTGTAACAACAAAATACATTAAAAATAATAATAATAATAATAATAATAATAAATAAAACTTGTCTTTACTCATAAATTATTCAGAAATCTACTTTTAGTATTCAAGTACTGGAGGATTTTCATATTGACCTTCTGTTATTGATACAACATACGCAAATATATAAAAGTCATATATCACATCAATAGAATCTAGGATAAAACTTACATGGTGACTTCAACAGATTTAGGAAGAGAATTTGATAAAATTCAACATTTCTTCGTGATCTTCATTTCCTTGTGATTAAACAGTTTGCATGATTTCAATCACTGTAGATTTTTGAGATTTTTTATGGATCTGTTGTAGTGTATATTCCACAGGAAATTAACAATATGTTCTTCTGTTGTTGGACAGAGTATTCTACAAATCCTTATCAGATCCTAGATTTTGGTACTCTTGAATTTCTCTAAATACTTTTTTTATTTGCTATCTAATTGTTCTTTGACTTATTTAGAGATGAACATCAAAGATTCCAAGTATAACTGTGGATATTTCTACTTTTCCTTCCAACTCACCAAACTTTTACTTTACATAGTTTGACATTTTATTATTTGGTGTATATAAGCTAAGATTGTTATATCTTCAACAGTTTTAGAATTCCATTTTAATTCATAGTATTTTAAGCAAATAACTTTATATAATTTTTAGAGGTTTCTTAAGAAATTGTAAAGCTTATCACAGACTACTAGCATTGACATTTTACCTATCTGGGCAAACTGCCTAGACCTTATTTCCTTTAATGTTCTTTACCCTCCCTACTTTTATAATACATCTGTATTAAAATATTTAATAAGAAAATACATGTTATAATTTTATATAAAATTTATAATTTTAACCATTGAACATTATACATAAAACTAAAGGAGAGAAGTATTTCAAATTACCCTGAATTTTGCAGATTCACTAGTTATTTTTTCCTAATATTCCAAGTCCTGTTTTCATTTTGTCATTTCTGTTCAAGGAACTTCTGTTAGCCATTCCTTTAAGGTATGTCTGCTCTGAACAAATTCTCTCTGAACAAATTTCTCTACTATGTGAGTAGCAGAATTTCTGTTCTGTCTTAAAATTCACTTATTTATTTTGTCTTCTCCATTCTGATGTTAAGGCTGTATACTAATTTTTTAAAAATCTCACTGACTGCATCAGTCTATTCTATAATTTTTTTTTCTTTGTATCTTTTATTACTTTGCTAATTAGCCTAGTGTTTTTTCTTGATGGTCTTTTCATACGCATTGATATGGCTGACTCTTGGTATGATCACTGATATTCAACTGAAATTTACACATTTTGGATATTATGAGTCTGTTTCTTACTTAAATCTTCTATTATAGCTGATTTCCTCTGCCACTGCCACCACAGGGGATGGGGAACATTGTCTCATTACTGCCAGTATGGTTAGAAGTTCATGCTTCCCATTTGGCCACTCCTGACATCCACACAGAAAGGAATGGCATCTGGTTACTGCTAGGTCAAAGGAGCTTATACTCTTCACTAGACCCTTACAAACAACACCTCAATTAGAGGGGAAGGCATGTCTCAGTAATGTTTATGGCTTTAGCTGTCACTCCACAATAGTAACCTTATTACTACTGAGTGGTGGAGAAAATTTAAGCCTCTTCTGATACTACTTCAGTGCTAAATGGGTATGTGAGTCCAGGCACTTTTTATGGTTTCTATTGACAGCACAGGAAGTAGAAGAGGGTGTCTCATTACTATCAGATGGAAAGTAAAAAGTCCAGCTGTCAGGTTGGCCTTCTCTTATAGAACCTGAGAAAAGGATTAAGCTGCATTGTTAAAAATTGGCAAAAGTAGAAGTCTATTCTTTGCATTTGGCCTCTGCTAGTATGGATCAAGGTGCGGCTACTTTTTTCTGTAATGTTTGACTAGTGTACAAAGGTTGTTATTAAAAGTTTGTGTTTGTATTATTAAACTGTCTCTAAGTCCTCTGGCAAAGTCAGCAGGCTTTAATCTGCAATCATTGGTAGTTTTAGGTTATTACTGTCTATAATAACCAATCTGAGATATATCAAGATATAATGGAAGCTAGATGGATCATGGCAACATCATTCCTCAGGGCCCAGGTCCTTACCAGTATATCACCTTTTCTCCATATTTATGAGTCATCTTATGTTAATTTTATAAACATTGTAATGTCCAGGGGTTTTAGCTATACTCATTGAAGGAACAGGGAAGTCTGACCACACTATTGAAAAAGCCTTGTTTTTTGGGGGTTTTTTTGTTTGTTTTTTTTTGCTTTTATCCTATACAGTTATTCTACCACATACATGCACAGCAGTCCTGTAAAAAATAAGTAAAATCATGTCGCTCTCATGCTCCAAATCATCCTATTGCAGAACAAACCTAAAATTTTTCTGGTTTATTCTAAGGCTCTATTATAAGATCTATTCTGTTATTTTCCTTCTCCACTAACTCTTTGAAACTATGTTCTTCTACTTGGTGTTCTCTTTAATGTACACTAGCCAAACTGCCCTACTTGTTGTACCATGAACATAATAAACACAGTTCTACCTCCATGATTTTGAACTTACAATTCCCTCCACCTACAATGCTTTTCTTTTCTTTCTTTTTTTTTCAGAACCGGGGATTAAACCCAGGCCCTTGCGCTTGCTCTATTGAGCTATCTCCCCAGCCCCCCACAATGCTTTTTTACACAGCAGTTGAATGAATTACTCCTCTACTTCCTGTGAGTCTTTGCTTAAAAGTGAATATTTCCTATAGCCTACTTCAATTTTCTCATTTCCTCACTAAGTTTCAAATGGCAAAACCACTTTCCGACCCTTTGTTCCCTTCTCTGTTTTTATCTTTCATCCTCATTACCATCTCATTAAATATTTTATTTAGATATTAGTTGTTTTACTTTGGTTGAATATGGTTTTGTGCTTTTTTAGAATATAAACTCCATGAATAGCACTTGGCACACAATGGATTCTCTGTCTCTGTCTCTGTCTCTCTCCCCCCCTCCCTCTCTGTCTCTGTCTTTCTGTCTCTCTCTCTTCTCTCTCTCTCTCTTTCTCCTACACACACACGCACACACACACACACACACACACACACATATGCTAAATGAAACAATCAATTTATCAATAAATGGCATTTGGACTTTAGGGTTCAGTAAATTATAAATCATAGGCCTACTGCCTATTTTATAAAGTTTTATTACAGTAATGTTACATCCATTTGTTTTTGTAATAACTGTGGCTGCTTTTCCATTATAAAGATAAAGCTAAGTAGCTTGACAGAGATCTCTGGCCTGAAAAGTTTATTTTTACTATATGTACTTTACACAATGAAAAACTCACTGATCTTTGCTTTAGATTCACATAGAGAACTATTTGTTAAATACTGCTTTTTGGATAATTTTGAGAAATCTCAAATCTAACCTAGTCCAATGACAGCTTTTCCCCATCTCCCATTACTTTTCTATTCTATATTTCTAAAATGTATGAAGAACTACCTCATTCATTCAGTCAGCCAAGTCAGAGATCCAAGATTCTGAAATCTCCCTCTTCCACATCTGCTTCCAATCACCAAGTCCTGCTGATTTTGCCTATCTTTTTTCTCATGGCCCTATCTCAGACTACAGCTAATTCTTGTTCAAGCTACGGCAAAATTTTCTCTTTTTCTCTATCTTTTATACTACAGCCAGATAATGTCTCCCGAACATAAGTCTGACTATAATACTATTTTGAAGCAATGCTTTTTCAACACTGGCATGAAAAATTCCAAACATTCTCAACTCCTCAATCAAGCAGTCAAGTGTTTTTAGGAACTGGTTCTTGTCTATCTCTAGTCATATTTCCAACTGTTTTTATTTCCATTTCTTGTTCCAAAAATACTTTTTTTAGGCCTGGGCCTTTGATCACACTGGGTAGTCTCATTGAAATTTCTTTTCCTGACTTCTTTTCTCCACTTTAATATATGTGATGGTTAATTTTAGGTCTTAACTTGGCTGGATTCTGGAATACAAAAGAAGCCTAGAAAAGTATTCTTTTGGTTGTATCTAAGACAGTGTTCTCTAGAAGAGAGCAAATGTGGGGGCTAGGTGGCAAAAGCTACCTTTAATGTGGGCAGGCATCATCCATTAAATTGGGTATGTAGTTAAAACAATACAAAGAAAAGGAAGTAATTTTACTCTGAGAGCCAAGACATCAGGATTTTCAGATCTCTGGCCTTTGGACTCCAGCATTGATACCAGAGAGCCTACTCCATTCCTCCATCCTTACGTATTTGGCCTCAGGCAACTTACATAATTGTTTTTTTTTTTATTCTGAGGACTTCAGACTTGGATTAAGCCAAACTACAGGCATCCCAGAGTCTCTAGCCTACAGATAGCTATCATAGGACTTCTTAGTTACCATAATTGAATGAGACAATTCCCCCAATAAATCCTCTCTCACATATCTACACATACATCCTAATGATTTTACTTGTCTAGAGACCCCTGGATAGTACAGTAATATAAGTCAGACTTCTCTACAAGAATCTCTTCTTGAAAATCTGAAGGTGCCACATACATACTCAATAATATCACTGTACCAAAATGACTGGCGATGCTGCTGCAGTGTATAGTGATATAGAGTACTGTGATTCTTTTTTTTTTTTTTTTTTTGCGGTACTGGGGATTGAATTCAGGCCCTTGCACTTGCCAGGCAAGCGCTTATTCCACTGAGCCACCTCCCTGGCGAGTACTGTGATTCTTAACTGGGCTAACTGGATTTAAATCCCAGCTCTTATTAAAAATTGTTAATTGATACATACATTCATGGGTTACAACATAGGAATTTAATACATGCAATATAATGTATAATGATCAAGTCAAGGTAATTAGCATTTTCATCTCCTTAAGCATTTACTATTCCTTTGTGGTGGGAGCCACACATTTCTCTTTTACTTCTTTATAAAATATGTAATAGGTTGTTGAGAACTATATTTAAAATGCTTTGCTGCAGAACACTAGAACTTATTCCACCTATCTAGTTACACTTTGGTACATTATTCACCTATGCCACTTCCTAACCAAATAACCTCAGGGATGTGATTATCACACACTATTATCACATTTCAACTAAATATAGATGATTATCAGGAAAATAAAGTTGTTTGAGGTAAAATAATATGGCAGAGAATGCTGCTGTTCTCCAATATCCATTCTCTTTATGTCTTAGTTGGGCAGGTTATACACCAAAAAAGACTTCGCTTTCTTGTCACATGTATCAGTTACTTTTCACTCATTGTTGGGACAAAATATCCAACACCCAAAATTAAGGAAAGAAAGCTTTATTTAGCTTACAGTGGAGGTTTCAGTACCTACTATGCTGGTTGCAAGGCAGAACAGCAGCTGTAGCATCTAGCAAGCCACCTCCCTTCCTTCCATGCTGACTTCAAAAATCAGAGCTCCTCCAAGGAAGTTGAATGCTCCATCCTTCCTCAATTCCCTTTTATATCCTTTAAGTGATGAGTCACTCTAGGGTGGGGCCTCCACACCCTATGGAGGGGCTTCCATGCCCTAGGGTGTGGAATTGCTGAGTCCATTTAGCTAAGCCTTTAATTTCTCAAGTTATATCTACCACTACATCACATCATGTGAAACCATAAGATTAAATTCTGACAAATGGGATGTAAATGAAATTGGAATGTGTGCTTTCTATGCCATAACTAAAAAAGAAAGTGTTTTAACCCACTTCTTTTCATTGATTCTTTTCAATCAATGGAATGTAGAATCAATTGTGATGACAAAGATAATACTCTAGGAAAAGTAGAGCAACAAAAAAGAACCAAGGATCCTGATACTGCCAAATCACCTTACTAGGATTAGACCATCTCCTTGACCTATTTTACAACCAAAAACTAAACATCTGTTGTTAGAGCCACTGTATGTATGTGGTGACTTAGCACTCCAGCCTATATCATACTTAACGCAGCTAAAGGCACACAGTTTGGACTTGTGCTGTGGATAGACCTAGATTACAAGAGAAGCCTCTTTGCCCAAAGGAAAATCTGAATTAAATTATGCTTCCCAAGAATGACACTGGCTGCTACAAGCTTATAGCCAAGTATATGGTCATCTGTGACAAGGATACAATACCTGTCAATAACTATTTCCTGTCCTAATGTCATTCCTGTATTCATTATCTCTCTCCCCTTATTTTGTATTTTCATTGTTTTACCTGATTATAATGTATGTTATTTTGCATTTTACATATTGTATCATATTAAGGGGCAACTGAAATACATGACAAATGTTTGCATAAAGAAATCTATTACAGTAAAATACACATTGAAAATAAAACCCAGAAAGTTCTTTCCTTTGCTTTTTTTTTAAATTTTTATCCTAAAGGAAAAAAAGACAAATAATAAAAAAAACCCAAAATTCCAAAACAGTATAAGAGGGTAAGAATACTTGATAACTACGTATTATTTTTAAATCAGTTACTCACAGTAGGAGATACCAGCATTAAATGTCCAAACACCACCCTGACCACACCTGATCTCATCTTCCCTTCACGTTGAACACACTTACATTCTTTCCAATTTCTCAAACAGTCACAGAAATTGTCTTCTGTGTCTTTATGAAATATAAAAATACAGTGAGTGCTACCATCATGTACCACTTAATAGAAAGGGAAATTTATAAAATGATTATGCTGTGTATCCTTATCCACTGTATTCATCAGACCTGGTACTGTGAAATTTCTGGCTCTTCCTCAAAATTAAAATAACTTTGAAAAGGTAAGATTTTGAATTGATGAGAACATCCTAAGGGAGTCACAACAGCAAAATTCAAGCTACTCATGAAAGAGGACTGCTCCAGAAAATGACAAGAATGATGGTTTAAGTGTGTTCAAAGTGAGTTGGACTAATGGCAATGTGTCTTTTAGTATATATATTTTTTAAAATTCAAACATTCACTGTATTTTTAGATCACATATGGTACACCCACCTTAATTATTCTGGAATTAGAGATATTTAACAATGGTACAATTGATTTATATATGGTTTTAATGGAGTTCAAGCCCTACAGTACTAAAATAGGGTACCTTGGTGTTTGAAACAACAAAAGCAAGTAGGTCTCTTAGGCCTCCTCCTGCCCTTCTTCCCCAAAAGAGGCCATGTAAAGAATTTCTTGACCTTCCTTTAAATGTACTTTTTTTTTTTTTTGTGGTACCGGGGATTGAACTCAGGACCTTGTATTTGCCAGGCAAGCACTTATTCTACTGAGCTATCTCTCTGGCCCTTGGCCTTCCTTTAAAATAGGTCATGAAACTTTTATTCCAGAGTTACCCTCCTTACACAAGCAGGAAATGAATATCTTTATACTCAAGTACACTGAAAGATCACAAAGAATCTGAAAAAACAGACCTTTGCTGAATCCCTCCCAGTTTAACAGGATTAGATAATACCATTGTATTACTAGTCATATTTCTCCAGTTTATCCACATCTTCATCAAACTACTACAAATTTACCTGTTTGGGTCTTTGGAAGACCATGTTACACAGAACTTACTAAATAAATTTGTGAGAGGGCCAGCCAAATAGCTCAGCAGGTTAAAGCGCCTGCAAGCAGGTGCAGGGGCAAGGTGAGATGGCAATTGAGACTGGGCGTGGTGGTGCATGCCTATAATCCCAGCACTTGGGAGGTTGTAAACAGGAGGACTGCTATGAGTCCAATCTAGTGGTGAGATCCTGAATACCCTATAGACCCTTCCCTAAAATACAAAAAAAAAATTGTGATTTTTCTCTTATTAATTGGTTCGTGCTATAGGGGCTCAATCGTGAATCTTGTGATGGGTGAGGAGCTATCTCTCTTCTTCCCCACAGTCTCACTGCACATAAACAAATTTTGTGCCTATAATTTTCGTCCATTTTCACGTTTGCCTCCACACTACATTGTTAACTTTCTTTTTTTCCTTTCTGGTGCAGGGAATCAGACTTAGGAGCTCATACATGGCAGGCAGGAGCTTGTGCCACTGAGCAATATCCCTAACTATACTGCTAACTCCTTAAAGGCTTAAATGGCTTTTCTTTACACACCCAGACTCTAGCACAATACCTGATAATAAAAGTTACATGCATAATCAAGAATGACTAAATATATGAAATTCCCATGGCCAGAATTACCATCAAATGTCATTGTTTCTTAAAGGGATTGACTATTAATTTGAGCCAAGGAAGACAAAACCAAAAAAGGCAGCTGGAGGCAAGTGTCCCATGCTTGGAAGAATTGTGATAAGGACAGGAAATGCATACCTTGTCAAAGTGCTCAATTAGGATTTCTACCACGATGTTCTGGAACTTGATGTTCATCATGGCAGCCACAGTATCCTCTTGAGCACGCATTAGGGTGGGCCCAAAAATCACTCCCATGTTGGAAGGGGTCATAAGATTTTCTTTGCTATGTTCACAAACACTGCCAGAAGAAAAAGAAAATTAACAAGATTTTCTCAAAGAACTCTTTGTAACTGAAACTGGTACGTACTAATGTAAGATAAGCTAAAATGTTAAAGGAAAGAAAAGGCCCAACGAATATATGGGAAGAAAAGATTAAAATGGAAATAACTAGCCAACAACACAACATAATATGTAATTAGGAGTGATGCCAGTTAATCTTAATTACTAACTTAGATTGAAACCTCTGAAGAAGTAAATGGATCATGGGGGCTGTGTAATCATGAAGGAATTCATCAAATGAGTTCCACAGACAAACATACTGTAAGGAGGTAAGGACAGGTTGGAGATGGGTCAGTAAAGGTGTGTCTTTGGAGGGTGTGTCTCTTGCTGACCCTCTACCCCATGTCCTGCTTCCCAGACACAATGAAGTGAGCAGCTTTGCTCACCATTTCCTCCTGCATGATGTAACTGCCTTAGCACCAGCTGATCATGGACTAAAACCTTTGAAACAATGCGCCAAAAATAAAACTCTCTCCCTTTAAATTGTAGATATCAGAAAGTTTGTTCTACTGATGAGAAACGAACTAATACAGAAAGTAGTACCACCAAAATGGGGTAGCTTCAAGGAGTATAGCTGACCATGGAGTTCAGAGATCTCTGGACCTTATTTATGGCTAAATTTTGGAAAAGTTTAGTGATGTGGGCCAGAGAAGATCTAGAATACTATAAGCAGAGTTTAATGGGAGAGCCTGGTCAGAACCCAGAAGACCAAAATGCTGATAGGAATGCAGACAGTAAAGACCAGGCTAAGAAAATTTTAGTTAAAAACTGGAACTCTATTTGAAAAGCACTACAGGCCATATATTTTTTTCATGGCAAAGAATTGGTCAACATTTTGCTCATGTCGTAAAACTATGTCTGAGGCTAAGTTTAAAGACAATAGCCTAACTAATACTGCAAAGGAAATTTCAAGGCAGTCCAGCACCCATGTTGTAGCATGAGGACAGCTGTTTGCTTGTAGTGAAATTTATAGAGGGAATCAAGAGCAAAAAGCTGAGCAAAAATATTTGAAAACCTTAAATTTGGCCTCAAAAGAATATATGTAAAGTTGTGGTCAAAAAGCAATGTGGTGGGAAGAAATTAATGACATTAAAAAGGAATCTAATATTTATTATTTTTTTCAGTCAAACATTAAGTTTATTTCTGGATCTCAACTATATTTGATACTTACACATTATGATAATATGATGACAGTCACCATTTTTCAACTTTTGTTAGTATATGTTTGCAATATATGATGAATACATTTTTTGTGAGGAATCCTGTACATGTTCATATATAGCTTAATTCCCTTTTTTTGTCCCCTTCCTTTCCCATCCCACCCTACTTCTTCTAACTCTTCCTCCACTCCCCATTTGCAAAAGTTCTACTTTCATTCTTTTCTTCAACTCTTTTCCCTTTCTTCCTTACTCCCTTTCTCTACCTCTTCTTCCCCTTCCCATTTGGAAAAGATCTCCTACCTCTTATAATCTTTTATATTGCTCTTTATTTGTACTTTGAGTCTCTCATATAAGAGAAACCATATGATATTTAAATTTGTGTATCTGATTTCTTTCACTTGACATTACAGTCATGAGGTCCACCCATGTACCTACAAAGGACTCAAATTTATCCTTCTTTAAGACAGAGTATTATTCCTCTTTCTTTATTCATCCATCTGTTGACCGATATACAAACTGATTCCAAGATGTAATTATAAATTTTACTGCCATAAGTATGGGTATGCATGTATCACAGTAATAGCAAAACTTTAACTCTTTCTGGAAGATACTTAGGGAATATCTGAATCAAATGGAATTTCTAGTTTTAGTATATTTTAGGAAACTCCATACTAATTTGCATAGTGGCTGTACCATTTGGCACTCCCATCAACAGTGAGTAAGGATTCCTTTTCCACCAACAGCCTTGCCAGCACTTATTGCTCATTTCCTGATGATAGCCATTTTTCAGGAGTAAAACACACTGAGTGCTGTTTTAATTTGCTTTTCTTGAATGGCCAGCTGTTTTTTTTTCCATAATTTTATTGAGAAGCAAATAGCAATGAGACAGTTTCAAACCAAATTAGTAGGACAGTTCCAATAACTAACACATTGCATACTGCCTTCCTAGTGGTTATTTGTTGTACAAGATGCAAACATGGTATCCTATTTATAAACACTATTAGAACAAATGCCTCTATTCCTTGAATTAAAATAATGTAGCTATATATCTATCCTAACCATTTTGAATACACAAATACTGGCCAGCTGTTTTGGCTTGCATTTAGATGTTTCCCCAAAGCCTCAAGAAGTCATAGATGGGGCTTTTCAGAGATAGCTAGATATAGATTATGTGATTCTTGGATTAAGTGTGTGATCCTGGGATCAAGGGCATGTGATTACTTAATTAGTACACTGATTGGTTTGGCATAGTTCTGGGAATGTATAATTGGAAGGCCCTCCCCTGGGTTTGAGTGCTACCCATTCCAAGGGCAGTTAGCCTGGATAAAATATTAGAGACAGAAAAAGTGATGCTGATTGTCACTTGGTTCTTCTCTTTTTTGCTGCCTTCTGCTCATGCTGAACTCTTTTACCTCTGTGATGCCATTCCTCCATGTCATCCTTCATTGGAGCCAGCCAACTATGCACTGAAATATCTACAAACTGTGAGGCAATTAAAACTTTCCTCTATTAACTTTGAGTGTTGGGTATTTTGTTTTAGCAACAGAAAAGTGCCTAAGACACCAGCAATGGTGAACATTTTTCATATATTTATGGGAAATTTGTACTTCTTCATTTGAGAAATATGCTTATTTCAGTTGGCAATTTTATGACAAGGTCTTTAAATTTAGAGGGTAGATTTTTGAGTTCTTTATATATTCTAGATATTAAATACTCCTTTGTCTGAGGAATACCTAGCAAACAATTTGCCCCATTTTGTAGGCTGTCTCTTTACTTGGGTTTCCTTTGGTGTACAGAAGCTTTTTAATTAGATGTGATCCCATTGGTTGATTCTTGATTTATTTTATATGCAACAGGGGAGGAACTAAACAGGCATAAGAAAAGAAGATAGCTTAAGGGCATCTCAGGAATTAGTAAGATCCCACCCATCATAGGCTCAAGGATATAAAAGTATAATCCTTTATCTGAGCAGAAAGCCTCTACAATCTCTGCTGAGAAAGGAAACCTAGGGAACTTGTCCCCTGGATTCATTTCACCATGCTTTGCCATACAGGTACTCAGAGAACACTGCACCCATGTTCCAAGAAGGGCTTGTTGGTTACTGCTCGTCATGCCAGCAGACCTTGTAGTCATCCATGTGATGTTGGTTTTGCAGGTGTGCAGAGTGCAAGAGTCATGGGGCAATGAAGCCCCCCCCCAGACTGCAAAGGTGCAATTTGTCCCTAAGATATGCCTGTATGAAGCTGTAAAAATAAAGCTGAAGGTACTATGGAGACCTCAGGAAGCAGGTGATGCCAGGAACATGAAATGTCTTTTGAGGAAAGCTGCAGGCTCCAAGTGGAGCCAGACTGAAAGAAGCCATGTGGGCTGCAACCAAAAAAGCTGTAAGTGCACGCCCACTCAAACCCTTTGGAAATCATGCATCCCCAGTGGATATGCTGGACATGGAGCTACAAAAGTTAATGTAATCCCTGCTGGGTTTTTGGTCTTGTTTTGCTGCTATTTTTCTATGTCCTATTCTTCCTTTTCAGAATGGTAATGCTTACCCTGTAGCACTGTACCTTGGGATTATGTAAAATGCTTGTGATTATCACAGGGGATCACAGTTAGGAGTTTGTCTTGAATTTTAGGGGAGACTTCGTGAACTTCAGGGAAGTGCTGGACTGTTGAGATTTTAGGGAAGGGAACATTGCATGACTGATTATATAGAACATGGTTGCATGATGTTAGGCTTAATTAACTTATTGTTTATTAGGAGATTACATAGAATTTAACAAGGTTTGGTTAGGTGGTAAATTGAGAAAGGGGGGACTTGTACCAGTTAATCTCAGTTGTCATATTGACTGGATAAAGAAATTCCCATAGGTGACTGGATCATAAGCATGCTATATTAATCAGTGGATTAATCCAACGATATTCAGAACTGAATGCATGGCTAGGAGGTAGGGCCCAGTTGGAGGTCATGGGCCACTGGGGGTGTGCCTTTTAAAGATACGCATCTCTCACTGGGAATGTTGCCCTGTACTCTGCTTCCTGGATACCAGGAAGTGAGCAACTTTGCTCTATCCTGTCCTTCTCCCAGGATGTCCTTGCTTTGAAGACCATAGACCATGAAATGAAACCTCTGAAACTATGAGCCATAAAAAAACCTCTTTTACCAAGCTGCAAGTGTCAAGTGCTTTCTCCCAGAGAAAGCTGACAAACAAGGAGCTGAAGTCAGCAAATGAAGACATAACAAACTCATCTGGTAGCACTGAAGGATTTAAGAGCCAGGAAAGTGGAGGGTTGACAGCAAAGGATCTGGAGAGGTAGGAAGGAAGCAATAGGCCATTCAAGATAAAGATGAATGACATGTATAAAGAACAACGAAGCACATGGAGAGAGTGCCTACCAGTCATTCCAATCAGGAAGCTGACCTCTTCCTCACCCTCAGAGAAATGAAAACATGAAAGAGCTGAAAGGGATCTGTCAGAACATCCCTTTATGATGTTCTTCATCTGACAGATGAAAAAAAGGAAGCCTACAGATGGGAAGGGATTTGTCTAAAATCACAATTACCTAGTGATTATTACAGTTTGGATATAAAATGGTCTAAAAAAAAACCCCTCATGTATTGAAGGCTTGGTCTACAATGCAGTGCAGCATTGTTTACAAGTAGGGCCTTTGGGAGATGATTCGACCAGAGGGACTATGATCTCATTTATGGATCAATCCATTTATGGATTTAAAGCCTAATGGGTTTAAAGGAAGGGGTTTTACTCTAAAAACAAGCTGGCTGCCTTCTCGCTACCATGAGATAAGCACATTTGTTCTACCACATATTTCCCATCATACTGTTCTGCCTTACCAGGGGTCCACAGTGATGAATTCAGTTGACCATGTTTTGAAAATATAAGCCAAAATAAATGTCCTTTTGTTTTTCTCAGGGATTTTGTTACAAAAACAGAAACCTAATTAACATAAGTATACAGTAGGTCCTGTACTGTCAGATTTTATAACTAGATATTCTCCTTACTTAAATTCTTTTCAGTAGTTCCCTATCACTTACAGAAGACAGCCAACTTTCTTCAGAGTGGTAGTTAAGGCCTCTGTAACTTGCCTCTTATTTCTAATTCCTATATTTAGTATAGGCCAGTGATAGTGAACCTTTCAGGGCTTTTAATTCTAACAAACACTGCAGCACATGTGCCATACCTTCATCACCACTGGAAAACTGAACTGTGTTTATATACCAATAACAGCAATCACTAGCTATAAGACAGGGAATATTTACTCATTCTAATCTCCCTGAGCTTCAGTTTTCCCACTTGAATAAACAATGCCTATTTCAGGGAGGGGTTGACTTCATAGTGTTAAACTGCTTTAGCACCCTAAAATTATCTGTTACTATTATTATCTCTTTTGGAACCTCCATTCTAGGTTGACCTTTGGCATTCTTGTTATACTATGGATGAGGAAGTAGGAAGAAAATGTTCAAATGGGAAAAGGGAAAAGGAGCGGGGAGTGGGGGATGAAGGAAGGGGGAAAAAAAGAGTTAACAGGAAAATGATGAAAACAGAGCTTTTGTAAATATGGAGGAAGTAGGGTTGAAAGGAGGGAAGGGGGATGAGAGAAGATCCAGGCATATTATGTACAGGTACAGATTCCCTATGATGAATGTGATCATTATGCATTTCAAAAATATACCAATAAAATAAGTTTTAAAAATAAACTGCCTACATTAGGACTTTCTGGCTACACATCCTTGTTTCAGACACATCCTTGTTTATGGCAACATTTTTGCCTAGAATACCCTCTACTACCATATTTATGGAATGTCTCTTTATTCTTCCAGATTATGGTAATGTGACAAGTCCTTCAGAGAAATCACAGCCCACTGTCTTCAACTAAACTGACAGCATTGGCAAGCCAAGTATAGTGGAATTTTCTGTTTACTTATCTGCCTCTCTTACTAGGTAATAAACAACTTCCAAGCATGTTCTTGGCACACTGTAGGTACTAATTAATTATTTATAAAGGAACTGAGTGCCTTTAATGCTCTTTTAAATACTACTGAAGGCAGCCAAGTAAAAGGCATGTAGCCCTTTGGTCAGTTTGGCTGTGGAGGTGGGGAGTTAAGCAAAGGGGCCGGTCAGCTGCCCACTCAAAACCGTAATTTTCAAACCCACACAGACCCATCAATGAGCAAGTTCTTGACATTAAGTAGGTAACTGAGGGGGCACAATCCTTGGACAAATCTTAATGAAGTCTGTATAGCCCTTGACAAAGGTTAGATGCCATTCAGATGGTAATAAGCAGCAAACATTTAGGCTCTTAGATATTGTTGGGCTGCTGAGTCCTTTTCAACAGTATAAATACCTCTGCAATCAACTTTTATTATTTAGTGACAGAAATTTTCAGATATTAAAATAGAAAACTATCTCCATGCTGCCACCAAGTGATCCAGAAAAACTAAACCACTAGTGGCAAAGTAAAAACACTTACTTAAATACTTTAGTGAGCTTTGCAGGAAACCTTTATTCATATCCCAGCAATCCACTGAATCATCACAACTGCTAAAAGCAGTGTATTTTAGCTTTGAAGACTAGGCTCACCATGGGTAAAGAACTCCTTATGTTCACAGTTTGTGAATACATTGCAAGGCAAGGATTAAATCCATGTTTGTTGGTGCCTCAGTATTAAAGTCACATCAGTTTGTCCTACTGACTGATTTTCTAGTTCTTGAAGGATCAAAGCTTCCATGGGAGATTTTTTGAGCTAAAGTCATCTTCTATGAGTTTGAGAGATGTTCCTGGTAGCTCATTTAGGATATTCTTACTTTTTACCTTCTAGGAAGACTTAGGTTACCTATTCTTTGGACAAAATTTCTTTGCATCTTATCTATCTATCTATCTATCTATCTATCTATCTATCTATCTATCTATCATCTATCTATTTCTGTAATACTAAGGATTGAAGCAAGAGCCTCATATATGCTAAGCCACCACTGAGTAATACCTCCTGCCCTAAAAATTTTGAAAATCATTCAGAGACACAAGTTATATTTCAAGTTGTGGGTTCACAAGATGAATGAAGCCAAATCAAAGGCCTAATGAACAGTAAATTATATAGAACATTGTGATACGACCTGACAGTGAAGGCCTCTATAAAGCACAGACTAGAGAAAATGGATACAATTTCAGTATCAAAAATTCAAAACAAAGAAATGGCAAAGTGAGAGAGGTTCTAACAATCTCCAGTTGAGAAAAAAAATAATTCTCAGTAGACAATTTAGAGATAATAAAATATCTGCAGAGACAAAGAGGTGATTTAAATGAGGAATACAGGCATGGGAGAAATGGCTACCTCCCATTTAGACAAACACATTCTACAAATATTACATCATCAAACTCTAGAAACACACTATCAAGACAGTTATTTCCAGTTTTTGTTAATCTAATATAGTATATTTTAAAGCACTTAGGAATGATAAGGTTAAAGTATTTGTAAATAAATATTTTAACCTTTGTTAAAGTATTTGTAAAAGCATTTGTGAATGATAATGGTTATAGTAAATCAGAAGTTGAACCATTCCAAAGGGTGTGACTCCAACTTAACTCCAGCCTACCATGGCCATGTGGACATGCAGGCCCAGTGCAGTTAGACTGTCTTATTCTCAAAATCTGTATTTTGATCTGAACTTCTTGGAATTTTAAAATTTGGAAGCCGTCTTAGTTACCTTTCTTGTTGCTGATACAAAATATCTGACACTCAAGAGTTAAAGCAGTAAAGATTTACTTAGCTCACAGTTTGGAGAGGTTTCAGTCTATAACTGGCTGGTCCCACATGAGGATGGTGTGGTAAACAGACATCATAGAGGAGAACAATGCATGGTGGGCCAAAGGTAGCAAAATAAGCAAGGGATCAGCACAGCTCTTTCTGACCCTTATATCTTATCCAGGCTGCTTAGGGCAAGTAGCACTCACACCCTTAATCCTAGTGCCCCTGAGCCTAGCATAATGTACTATGAATCAATCCCACTGTCACATACTCTAGATCCAGCCACCTCTGAAAAAGCCCCACCTAGGATTTCATGAGGCTTTGGGGGGGGACGGACATCGAGACACAAGCCATAACAAAGAGCAAATCTTTTTTATTCAAAATAGTGCAAAGTTATAGCTTGTGGATCTAGTTCATAATGTGCCAGTTTGAGATCTCTGGTTTAGAAGAATACCAGGCAAAATAGTAGAAGGCTGTTTATATGAAATTAAAGGTCACACCTAGCTTTAAGGCTCAATGATTCTAATGCCTATGTAATATGACTCCTAAATAAGATGGCCATTTCAAATCATATTCCTGGTTCTGTCACTAAGGGTCTGTGTGTCTCTCGACCAATCTTTTTCCATTCCTAGGTATTTATTTATTCCTATGTAAAATGAGAAAGCTATTAGGTAATCTAGAGGGTCTTCTAGTTCTACTAGTCAGTAAATCTTGAAAATTAATAGAGGGACAGGACAGCCAAACAAGAGCAAATTATGTATCCTGTGAATTATCTATTAAGTATGCTTGCTCTCCTAAACTCTACACATGCATACACACACATATGCAACAAAATAAAGATCTGGAACAAGAGTGAGCCTCCAGAGCCAATTGTGAGAAATTTTAAAGGACAATAAATTATATTAATAAATATATTCAACAAATTATACTATGCAAAATTATATTTAATAGAACATTTAACAATTAACTTACAAAAAAGAAAGGTAGGGGCTGGGGAGATAGCTCAGTAGAATAAGTGCTTGCCTGTAAGTAATAGGGCCTGAGTTCAATCCCCAGTTCTGCCAAAAAAAAAAAAGAAGAAGAAGAAAGAAAAGAAAAAGAAAGGTAAAAGGGAGACCTATACATTGGGAACATGGTAAAAACACACAGTCCTTATCATATGTCAACCCTGGGCCACCATGTTCTTTATTAGCCCTACAAGTGACTCTGGTACTTATCAAAGTTTGAGAACCATAGTTATAGATTAGGCACCCCAAAATTATAGCATTCAGACAAAATTCAGCATATCATCTATATTTTTACAACAAAACAGTTTTGCCATTTATTTAAATATAATCCACAGCTGTTTTCATGCTACAATGATAAAATTGGGTGGTTGTGACAGGGTGGTATCATTTCACAAGGCCTAAAATATGTACTATATGACTTTTTATAGAAATATTTGTCAACCTCAAACAGAGATTAAAAGAGATTTAAAATTATTTCATCATATTTCCATGTATTTGTGCAATCTGCATACTACTCAAAGGGGCAAAGACATATTTTAAATCACTGGGTATTTGAACACAGAGTATTGCATACTAAGTAATTATTAATTTCTTTTTAGATAATTTTATTATTACATTATTAAGTTTACAAACATTTTTCCTTCCTTTTAAAATACAAATTGAAATGTTTATGGATGAAATAAATACAATAAAGTAGATTTCTTTCAAAATAACATGAAGGAAAACAGAAGGATACTGACGACAAAAAAATGGTTCCATGTTCATTAAGTTAAAGCTCACTGATGGATATACAAGTGTTACTCATATTGTTTCCTCTATTTTTACATATGCATATTTAAAATTTTATACACTAGAATGTCCTTTAAAAGGAAAAGATAATATGGGTGAAGAATGAGTTAAGTGTTCCAAGGGAGCAGCATTCTACCCAAGAACGGTGCCTTTGTAAAGGATAGATAGCTTTAGTTCCCTCCACTGGAGCTATATTATCTATAAATTAGTTTGAACACATAAACACAATAGAATATCCTGAATTTCATCAATGTCAACAGTTATAATCAGACTTTATTTTATGTACCACTAAGAAAGAATAATGTCACTGTCAAATCATCATGTAATATTTTTGAAGAAATTTAAATAGAAAATTAACTGAAAATAAACCTAACTGAAATGACTATATTATCACCAGCTATTACCATGTTTATAGAAGCAGACTATAGCTACACCATAATGATCACCTGATAACAGGGATTTTAAGAGGACATTTACTGTTAACTGTATCCAAAATTCAGATGACAATTCAACAAATAAAACTGCTCATAGAACTGATGAAATTTGGTACTTTTTTGTTAGTTTACATGTGTACTCCAGGGCAGCTTAGTTTTTATTGTAATATTCTAATTGTGAATACATATATATTCTAAGGATGAATTAGTATTTTAAAGACTAAGTAGAAGCCATAAGGACTGCTATAAGCTTTAACTAATTTCACCTCTAATTAACATTGAAGACTTTGTTAATTACATGATAGGTCGTAAAATGATTTTTCATTGCCCTTTTTGTGTTCAAGCTATACAGGTTTGATAGAAATCTTGCATAGACAATCCAGCTTTGCACAAATAGGGTAGAAGACTATAGCAATAGTCAATTTCAACATCACTACGACAGATTAAACTAATATGATACATCTTCAGATGTGATATAGTTTAATATACATATCACTGGTGATTTCTTCTACCCTAAAAATATGAGAAATCTAGCCTTTAGATATAACATCTGCTTTACAAGAAATACAGGAAATGGGAAAAATCCAAAAAAATAATACAATAAAGAAAGCAGACAAAATAGGAACTTAAGGTGCCGGGGAGATGGTTCAGTAGAATAAGCACTTCCCTGGCAAGCGCAAGGGCCTGATTTCAATCTCCAGTTCCACAAAAAAAAAAAAAAAAAAAAGGAACATATAATTTGTAGGACAACTGGCCTTGTCAATAAACCAGTGTCATGAAAAGTAGGGGACTCTACTAGATTTAAGAGCTGAAAAGGATATAAGAAGCACACAGAATGCATGGTCTTATATTGAGTACTAGTTTATGCAAACATAAATAAAAGGTATTTTTTGGTGCATTAGAAAAATGTTAATATGTCCCAGAAAGGTAGAAAGTGTTGACTTGAAACAGGTAGGCTAAAGAATATGATCATTTTGTCTTGGTAAAAATTACAAATATGTATAACAAGATAAACACAGAGAAAGCCAGAAAAGGGAGAGAAGGAGAGAAATTCAAAAGAATATGTATTATATTATCTGTGGCTATTATTTAATCTTGGAATGGAAAGCTTTTATTTTTTCCTTCTATTTTCAAATTTCTACAACGTACCACACTGTTTCCAAAATACCAAGAAGTATTATTACCAAATTAAGAAAGTTCTACCAATGCTAAAATCTGAAGTTTATGACAGTAATCCAGGCCTGAGACTGCACAGCCCTGTGTTTGTACACTAGACCATAGGGTTGTATTGCTTGTTTCAAATTTTGTCACAACGCTATTGTCTTATCTGCCTCAGGGAAACTTTGTAACATGCTGTCAGAGCATGTGAGAGAAAAGAGAAATGGGATTTCATTGAATTTACAGAACATGTTACACAACTCTTTTTGTATCTGCTTCTTGGTAAACACATGTCTAAATGGCAGAATTAGGCCAGGGGCTTGTTTCCATGAAACTATTCCACGGCAGTGAAATTGCTGGGGAGGAAAAGCAGAGTTGCCTCTTATCTCTGACTAATAGAAACATCAGGTACTGAAAAGAAGTGGATAATTGCGAACCCTAAAATGGTTGCAGTTAGTTCGTTTCTGCCTGATATTACCCCCAAAAAAGAGGCTAGCAGTAGGAACCCATTACAAAGGCATAGACAGAGTCATAACACAGATTATGAAAATAGCATGTGGCAGGCAATATAATTATATGCATTTTTAAATCACATGAATTTTCTTCTGTATAAATTTCCTAAACAAAACTTGTACTCAAATTTCCATTTTCCATATAACTTTTGGTTTTAAATTTCGCATTTCTTTTTGGCTTTCCTTCATCCTACTTTTAAAATGGTGAAAGATTGGTGCTATGAACTCTCAGCCCATATCTAGAATTAAGACTTAAAATTCGGCCACATTTTCCTTCTCGCTCTGCATATTCTTGCTGAAACTTCTCAGAGTAGATTGCTTTAAACTTAAAATATCTTAGCATGCATTTTCAATGAAGAAGCAAATTTTTATATAAAGCCACAATAACATTTTTACATCTTAAATAATTCTAGTGTAATTATTTTAAGTACAAATTACAAATTTTTCTGTTTTAGAAAAAACAACAAGTGATACAGATTTTTAAAGTAATATGAATTCCACAGTATTTGTTGTAATGTATAGTGTTGCCTTCCAACCACTTATTCATATTACCAGATATATGCATATAAAATTGGAAGAAACAAATGTATAATAAATTAAGAAAAGAAAAAAGGAACAATTGAAAAAAATGAAATAAATTAAAACATTAACTGCTTCTTTCCATTAAAAAGCAAAAATGCATAGTACAGTTGTCAAAACCATCCTGCTTCCATACAAATCTTCCCTACTCCCTCTCCTGTCCTCCTCAACTCAGTAACTCTTTCCTTTTAAATAAGTTCATTCCCTTTTACCCAGTACCTATTGTACCCTTCAGATTTAATTTTTCTCTTTCAGGTTCTCACACTAACGAAACAATACTATGTTTGCACATGCAGGTCTGATTTACTTCATTTAAGAAGTTGTTCTCTAGTTGTATCCATTTACTGACAAAAGACTCAAATTTATCCTGCTCAACAGTTGAATAATACTCCATTGTGTAAAACTACCACATCTTCCATATGCATTCTTCAGTTAATGGCATCTGGGTTGTTTCCAGGATTTAGCTATGACAAACTGTGCTGCTATAAATGGGTGCATATTTGTCGCTGTGGTATGAGGTTTTCAATTCTTCTGGAGAAATACCCAGGATGGGAATAGCTGGCATGAATGGGAGGGATCTCTGATCCTAGCTTCTGAAGGAATCTCCAGGGGCCTGCCCCTTAGCTCAGTTCTTTAAGTGGCTGCTTCAACAAAGCAGTCAGGCTCAGGTTGCTGTGGTTCAATCCCCACAACTCAAGCCAGCCAAATCTGCCCTGAAGGAATCTCCACACTGATTTCTATAGTGGCTGTACCAGTCTGCCCTGAGACCAATAGCACAGAAGGGTTCGTTTTTCTCCATGGCCCCTACAGCATTGGTTATTAGCTAACTTGTTGATGTTAGTCATTCTTTCTGGGGTGGGAAAGAATCTCAGTATGGTTTTAATTTGCTTTTTTTTTTTGGTATTTTAGGGAAGGGACTACAGGGTATTCAGGGTCTCACTACTAGATCAGACTTGCAGGGATCCCGCTGCTTACAGCCTCCCAAAAATTGGGATTATAGGTGTGTGTGCCACCACACCCAGCCTCAATTGCCATCTCAGTGCACCCTGGGGGTGGGTCTGGCATGGCAGACCAGAGGATCAAACCCCTGGCCCCTACACCTGCTTGCAGGCACTTTAATATGCTGAGATATTTGGCTGGCCCTTAATTTGCATTTTGTGAATGACCAATGATCTTGAACATTTTTTTCATATATTTACTTGCCATTTGTATTTCTTGTTTGTTTTCTCATTTTATGACCATATTTAATTAGCTTTCTGCAAAAGTAAAGATATACCATTCCAGGAAAAAATATCATAAAAATAACTCTAAACATATCCAGCCACTAGTGAGTACCTTATAAGCTCTTGAGAAGTTTTCATCTTTGTGTTAAAGGTCCATTTCAAATATTATATTTATTCTTGACTCATGTGACAGTTTCAGACTCACAAAATAACTCAACTATTTAGCAGTAATTACAGCATGATCACAAGTGTCACATGACAACCATGTTCAATGTCTTCAAAATCATATATCTGGACAGTAACATCCATACTTCACCCCTCATTCCTTTGTTATGAAGAGAAATATTTACTGCTATGACTCTGTTCCTTCTATTTTTTTTTGGTTTATTATAATAAACATCAAAAGGGTCTCATGCCAAAAATTAGTAATTATAGAAAGAGCACAAATTATCCAATTTTGATTCCCACCACACATATTGCTGAAAAAACACATTAGAACAGAAGAGTTTAAGATTTAATATATGTCCAACTTTTTATTTTCTTTTCTACTTCACTGAGACAAAGACATACTTGTATTTCTTCCTCTGAGAAGTATATATTCATCACAGATGCCCATTTTTGGATTCGGTCTTTGAATTTGGTGGGGCCTGATTTGTTTTTAATTTTTTGTATGTACTAGATAGAAGGCCTTTGTCAGAGAAGCAGTCAGCTATAAATTTTTCCCAGTATGTTGATTTTCTTTTACTTTGCTAGTGATTTGCTTTGAAGTGCAGAAACTTTTCAAAATGATGAGATCCCAGTTGTTGAGTCTTTGAAGTATTTCCCATACAGTTTGGTTTTTGTTCATGAACTCTCTACCTACCTCTATGTCTTTAAGATTCCTACTTATATTTTCCTCCAGATGATTTAGTATTTTTGTTTTAATATTTAAATCTTTGGTCCATTTTTTTTTATTAAACATTCTTTTTATTTTAATTTTATTTATTTGTGTGTGTGTGTGTGTGTGTGTGGCCAGCTCAGTCCACCAGGGGGCAGGGCTGGCTGGCATGTGGTGCTAGGGGATTGAACCGCTGTCCCTGTGCTTTGCTAAGCTTGTTTTAAGTAGGTGCTTTAGACCACTGAGCCATCTCACCAGCCCCCCCCCTTTTTTTTCACCAGCCCCTTTGGTCCATTTTGACTGTAGCTTTGTGCATGGTGATGGGTTGTTTCAGTCTTCAGCATATAGAAAGCCAGTTTTTTCAGCATCATTTATTAACGGGGCCATTGTAGTTCCAGTGAGCCTGTTTGGTCCCTTTATCAAAGATAAGATGGCTGAATGTGTTTGCAGCTGTGTCTGTATCTTCTACTCTGTTCCACTGATACTCAGGTCTGTCTCTATGCCAGTACCATGCTGATTTTATCATAGTAGCTTTATAGTATAATTTCAGGTGAGGAATTGTGATACCTCCTGTCTTTCCTTTGCTCCCCAGGATTGCTTTTGATATTCTGGATCTCCTGATTCCAAATGAATTTGAAGACCAATGATGACCAATCTGGATCCAATCTGGATCCAATCTGGATCCAGTCAAGGCTCATACACAGCATTTCTTGTTTCTTTAGTCTCAGTATAAAATGTTTTCTCTAGATCTGTGAGGTATACTAATGGTATTTTAATCAGGATTGTACTGAATCTGTATAGGAATTTTGGGAGTATAGTGCAGTGTAATTCTATATCATCTAACCTATATGCAGATTTTCTCATCTATCACTGAAATTCTTTCATAAATGAGTCATTTCAATCTGGATCCAGTCAAGGCTCATGCACAGCATTTCTTGTTTCTTTAGTCTCACTATAGAACAGAACTCCTAAAGTTTTAGGCAAGTCCAGCCAACTGTCCTATGGAATGTCAATTATTCTCTGTGTTTCTATACCTTTTATTTTCTGCACATTTGATGGATTTAATTTGAATCAGATTTGCCATTTCTGGCAAAAGCATTACATAGTTTATGCCCTGTACGCATCTTACTGTATTGAACTGGATGGCATACAAGGTCAGCATGTACCACTATCAGTGATGCTAACTTTCATGAACTACTTAGGGTAGCGTCTGTCCCTCACACTGCTTTATTGTCAAAAAAATCATTTTAATTAGTAAGAAACCTGTGAGAAATACAACGACATTATAAATGCCCCATTTCTCAATATTCTTTTACCAAGTAGCTTCAACAACTACCTAAAACAGAGGAGAGAAGTTGTAGACTAGAGATGATTCTATCATGTCTCTTACACTGATTGACTAAAGTTCTTTTATAATACAGTTTTCTTTCCTTTACCAAACTGCATGAGGTTTTCTTTATTTAATGCATTATAATCAACTCTTGCTGTTAAGGTTGTCCCAAATGTCATCAGCATCAGCCCTCTCAATCAGGTACCCTATTAGTATTTCTATTCTTCTTTGTTATTTGGCCCAAGTTATCCAAGGCTCACATTGTACAATTTTGGCCTCACGCCTGGAATAAGCCATTTCTTAAAGCAATTGTCGCTCCTTTGAAAATGGAGTGCTATTTAGAAATGAGAACTGGACAATAACAGCCACAGAACCTGTGCCATGCTGGCCACTGACACTGAGCACGGTGGCGCACACTCGTAATTCCAGCATTAGACAGGCCGAGACATGAGGATCACTGTAAGTGCAAGCTATGTAGCGAGACCTGATAAGAAAGAAAGAAAGAAAGAAAGAAAGAAAGAAAGAAAGAAAGAAAGAAAGAAAGAAAGAAAGCAAGCAAGCAAGCAAGCAGGAATTTTAGAAAAAGAACTGGGCACTAGATATAGTCATTGCTTTTTGAGTGGACTCATTTCAACACAGGATTAGTGACTAGAGGCTTTTGTTTCTTTTTTATTTCAAAATCACAAACTCATGTTAACATTCTCAACTTCAATGTTATATAAATTTCTTTGCAACTTAATTTTGTATCCATGTGTCTTTTTATATCACAAATCTTGGCTCTGATAACATTAATGTATTTACTGTTCTGTTCTATCCTTGTTATGTGCCCTTTAAATCATAATGATATAACTACCAATAAACTGACTGAATGATGTTTAAAAGTTCTTTGCAGCCTTTTTGTTTTTCAAGTAGATCACATTAAGCATAAGTCAGAGGACACTGTTGACAAATTAGCTGAAATAACTACTTTTATGAGTCAATATTATACCAAATTGCTAAACATAAATTCATTTGCTCTTTTGGTCTTCAGTTTCAGTATCATAATATCTTATTTTTTATTTAGTGTTCTTTTTATAAATTAAATTATTAATATGATCTCTTTTTAAAATTCATCTTCTTGGTCTTCATTTGAGAAATATAGTAAGTCAAGAGGCTATATTTAAAAAACTCAAAACTATATAAGTAGGAAATCTCAGTGAATCCTATCTCTCATCCTCATCCTCTCCACATTATTTAACACACATCCCTATATAACCATTTTCATTAGTTTATAACTTTATTGTGATATATTTCACATGTTGCAAATTAAATTTTAAAAGGGAAATTAACATTTTTGTATAGTCACATGATACTGCAGCTGCCAAGATTCAATAAGTTATCATTACTGCAAAAAAGAAATTCCACAACTATTAACAGTTACACTCTATTCCTTCTCATACAACTACTTCTTGGTCCTTGGCAACAACTAATTTATTTTCTGTCCTTACAGATTTAGCATCTTACATAAATGGAGTCATATATAGACTTTCATGTCTGATTTCTTTTACTTAGCTTGCTTTCAAGGTTTATCCATAGCATAGCATATATCAGAACTTCATTACTTTTGATGGCCAAATAATATCCCACTGTACTGCTATTTTGTTTATCCATTCATCCATTGATGGAATTTGGCTATTCTCACCTTTGTATGACTATGAATAATGTTATGAACATTTATATACAAATATTTGTATCATCATATGTTATTATTTATTTTGAGGATTTACTTGGAATAGAATTTCTAGGTAATGTGATGACTCTGTATTTAAGCTTTGGGGTTACGAGCATTTTTAAAATTTATATTCCTGGTCTCCATTTGAGAAATATAATAAATGATGAGGCTATAAACATTTATCTGACTGGATTTCATTTGAGGAGAGTAACACAATGTGTGTGTACAATCCTATTTTCCTCACAGAAAAGGCTGCATATTTCATATCCTGATTTAAATTATTGGGTTTTTTTCTTTTTACTGATTTTTGGCTTATATCCTGAAATTTTTTATGTACTCTAGAAATTACTACAAAAAAAGTTCATGGATACCATTGTTATTCAGTTTTATTATGATTGCATAATACACAGTTCATTATACCTTCACGTACTCAATAAATCTCTACTGTTAGAATTGATATTATTTTCAATCTTTTCTTATTAAAATTGTGGTGCAATTACTAACCTCGCACATATTTGTACAGGAATATCTTTACACTTACGGTCTAGAAGAGGGACTCCTAGAATTAAAGTTTGCTAACTCCTTGCAAGAATGCTTTCTGCCTGTTACTGAGCCAGTTAAGTTTATCTTTATTTACAACACTGAATCCTCTGGCTAGGAAGCACCACTGTGGAGCCTATGTGCCCCTTCCACACACCTATCTCACAGCTCATCACTAAGCCTCCTCTCTGCAAAGCTGCTGTTACTACCTGCCACACCAGAGCAAGACAATGACAGGAATCCTAACAATTTGCACTTTTCGAGATTTTTGAACAGTGCTATGAACTGTTCTCAGGTTCTTTGTAATCCACATTAACAGTCCTGCAAGTTTGGCTTTACTATTGTCATTATACAGATGATCAAATAGGTTCAGAGCGGACTGCTTATAGGTAAAGGAGCTGCAGAGCTGCCACTCAAAACCTGTTTTGAGCAGCAGGCCTGTTACTTAATGGCAAAGCCTGTATCCATTGCACTCTACCACAGTGTTACTCTCTGACAAACAAGTTATCTGTATGATAACACTGAGAGGACACATGCAATGGTCAACACAAATACACCTTTTGTAGAGTGCTGAGTCGGTGCAGCAAGCAGTTGGGAATAAGAACTATACACACTGAGACGCATGAGCAGGTTGTCTGCAGTCCAGTCATGTGGGCCAGTACTCTGATAGGAATTCATTCTGAAAACCCAGCAGTTACTTACTTGACCAAGTGTCTTATCAAAAGTTCTAGCATCTCACGGTTCTTTTCTGGTAGCTTGTATACAAGGGAATGAATAGCTCCCAGCCGGTAATCCAGGTTGTCTGATTCTGTCAAAGGAAATAGAGTAAGAAATGGTTTGGCTTTCTAGACAAATGGATTGAGAAATTTTTCCTGTGTATATACACCCACATAAACAGACACAAAGGCAGAAATGTAGAAAAAGACAACCAGAGATACACACAGAGTCAAAGACAGATAAGTACAAAGAGAAGAGAGAACAAAAGCTATAGGAAAGCTAGAAAGTAACCTAAAGGGATGGCAAAAATAGAAGCTAGAAGAGAATACAAGACGGTCTCAGAGGCAGACAGAATTCTACTCACAACAGGTTGATCTTAAAGTAGTACACATAAATTTCTATTTGGAAACTCTTTTCCTGTTACCTTATCTTGGAGTAAACACTGGGATGCTGCTGCCCCTGGGTTCCCAGGAAAATTATCAGAAGACTTTCTTGCCTCAACAAAGACCCATTAATAGGTTAAGATTTTTGAATGCTTATCCTGCCTACCACATAGGGCACAATGCAAGATAAGATTGTGCCTAGCCAAAAGACATTCATATACAGTGGACTCAGCTAAAACTCTTAGTGGATTTTCAACTGCCAACCCTGCAGGTGATTCTGTGTGCTCTACCTCTCCAATATCCTTCAGTCTTATCCCTCAGTCTTTTCATCCAGAAAACTAGAAGCTAATGCTAAAAGTTTAGGTACAATACTTTACAATACAACTGAAAATAACTTCAAAAAAGTATTGAAAGAAGCTGAAAGAGCAGCTATAATGTAACTGTTTTGCTGGCCCTGAGTAATGTAAGCTAGTTTTCTTGTTCTGATGGAAAAGGTATTAAATAAAAATCTTTAGATCTGTCACAGCCCCTCAAATTAGCCTTTTCTCCCCAACCTATTCAACTAACATTGATTTATGAAAAATCATACAACTCGGGGCTGGAGAGATGGCTCAGTGGTCTAAAGCACCTACTTGAAACAAGCTTGGCAAAGCACAGGGACCTCGGTTCGATCCTCCAGCACCACATGCCAGCCAGCCCCGCCCCCTGGTGGACTGAGCTGGCCACACACACACACACACACACACACACAATAAATAAATGTAATAAATAAAAATAAATTTTAAAAAAAATCATACAACTCTTCAGTTAGCATTCAGGGATACTCTCACATGGGAATGTGCAAAATACGTGTATGTTTTTGGCGTTTAGGCCTTAAGCAGTTTTCTTGGCTTACTGATGTAAACCTTTTGAAGAAACCAGGTTAGCACAATTAAATAGTTACATAAATACTTACTGGCAGCTGAAACCAGCTCTTTATGAAGCCTGTAGGTCATGACAGGTTCAGAGAGATTCCTGAAATTATGGAAGACTGTAAGTTCCTTGGAGAGGGAGTAGTCAGACCTTGATTCCCTGTTCCATGGGCAGCATGGAAGAAATTTTGCAATCCCATAGCTTAGTATTTTTTCTTAAACTGAAGCTTTATAAAGGGAATGCAAGTTGCTAATCATTCAATAGAATACATACAAAAGTATAGGCTGAGGCATCTAGCAAGGTCTCCAATTAGCCTCTGAAAGTGAAAAGAAGGGCAAACCAGCCCTGCAGAAGTTCTGCAACAGACCTACTCTGAAGGCTACCATGCATCCCTTACAACTGAATAGATCCATGGAATTTCTGAAGTACTTTTGCATCTGTCTTTGCACATTTGTGCCTTACAATGATCCAGTATGATGAAATGATTACATTACTCAAATCCCAATTTGATACTCAGGCTGGGGAGATAGCTCAGTAGAATAAGCACCTGCCTGGCAAGTGCAGGGTCCTGAGTTCAATACCCAGTACCACAAAAAAAACGAAAAGAAAAAAGAAAAATATATGGTTTGAATTCCCCCCCCCAATTTGATACTCAAATGAGTTTTTCCATTTGCTGAAAATATATTGGCTGGTTAAACTACAACAACAATAACTTGTGTCTGGCATTGTTTCAAGTATTAGGGGTCCAGAGATGAATACAAAAATAATCCAACTTTTAAGAAGCTAAAAGTCTCTTCAAGAAAAATGCCACATACAAACCTCAATGCAGTAGGTCAAGTGCATAAACCAAAGGTATATGGTAAAGTGGCTCAGAGGAAAGAAGTAATGAATAACAGAGAACTTTCTATTGTCTCAAGTGATGTATGTTTTAACTTATTTAAGTTTCATGGCAACCTGAGGAAGGGGGGAGGTATGATTATCTCCATTTCACAGAGGAGGAAAATAAGCACTGGGAAAGATTAAAGAACACACCCAAGAGAAATAGCTTCTCTGATAATATTTGGATTCCATGTGCAATATAGCAAACTGAGGAAGATAAGGTAGAGGGAAGTTGGTCTCAGGGACCCAGCAAGGATCTACAGTAAAAGTTAGAACTCACAGGGAGAGCAAAGAGCTGGCCCATAATGCAGAAGAGGGAGGGGGAAATCAGGACTTTCTGAGTCTTGGATCTAGTCCTCAGAGGGGTAGTTTGAACTTGCAGAGGCACATAGACTATTGGCGGCCTGAGAGGCCTCCACAGAGAAACATAAGAGTGGAACAGAGCAATGGACATTGCAGATTGCAGTGGCTGGTGAGTTATAGGGGGTCAGGCACACCCCAGGATGGGGCATATGACCAGTAGCTATCTTGAAAAGGGGTCAACAGAACTCAGAACTCAGAGCACCTGCTAGTTGGCTCCATCTAGTGGCTCTGGTACAACTGAGCTCAAACAGGCTGGAAGATCAGGAAGCTGAGCTAAAACCAGTGGGAAGCACTCAGAGGGTTGCAGGCTAAAAGACTCAGGTGTCAAATAGAAACAGAAAGTGACTACATATTTCTTAAGGGAACAATCCAAGAGGAGGAGATAACAATTCCAAATATATATTCACCAAATACCAGCACAGTCAACTTTATAAAACAAACATTAATGGACTTGGAAATCAAATAAGCACTAATGTAATTTTAATAGGGGACCTCAGTATCCCACTGTCACAAATAGATCAACTAGAACATAACAGGAGAGCTTAACACCCTCTTATACCAAAAGGATAGATCAACCAGACAAAAACTCAGAAAAGAAATTACAGAACTGAACCAGAGCTTGAAACAAATGGACTTAGTGGACATATACAGAGTATTCAACCCAAACACAGCTGAATACACATTTTTCTCAGCTGCACATGGGTCATTTTCTAAAAAAGACCACATACTGGTCCATAGCTCATGCTTAAGTATATGCAAGAAAACAGAAATTATCCCATGCACGTGATCTAGCCACAGTGCAATGAAACTGGAAATAAATGAAAAAGAAACCAGAAAAAAATCCCTAAATACATGGAAATTAAATGACACCCTACTCAGCAACCAATGCATCACAGATAAAATTAAACAGGAAATTCAACAATATCTACAATTCAATGAAAATTCAAGCACAAATTATCGGAATTTATGGGATACGACGAAAGTAGTTCTCAGAGGGAAATTCATAGCTGTGAACTCACACATTAGGAAAACAAAAGAGGAACAAATAAATACCCTAATGCTGCATCTTGAACAACTAAAAAAGGAAGAGCAAACCAAACCCAGAGCGAAAAGACGGGAAGAAATCATAAAGATTGGAGCAGAAATTAATTCAATTGAGATGAAGAAAACAATTCAAAGAATTAAAAAAGCAAAATGCCGGTTCTTTGAAAGATTAAATAAAATCGATAAGCACCTAGCTAGCCTCATCAAAAAAAGGACAGAAAAAATTCAAATACAAGCAATAAGGAAAAAAATGGGTGTAATTATGCCATATCCAGTGGAGATTCAGATTATCAATAGCTACTTTGAGAATGTTTATTCTCACAGAATAGAAGACACAGAAGAAATGGACAGATTCCTACAAAAGTACAAATTACCACAACTGAATCGACAAGATGTAACCACTCTCAATAGCCCAATAACAGCCAATGAAATATGAGATATAATAAAAAACCTACCGAAAAAGAAAAGTCCGTGTCCGGATGGATTTACAGCTGAATTGTACAAGAAATTTACAGAAGATGTAGGCCCTATACTCCTCAAACTCTTACATGCAACTGAAAAGGAAGCAATCCTCCCAAAATCATTCCTGGTGGCAAGTATTATACTGATACCAAAAGCAGGGAAAGACACAACTAAGAAAGAGAACTATAGGCCGATCTCCTTCAGGAACATAGATGCCAAAATCCTCAATAATATCAGCAAATCATCAAGAAGATCATACACCAGGACCAGGTAGGATTCATCATAGGGATGCAAGGATGGTTCAATATTCGAAAATCTATAAATGTAATACACTATATCAATAGAGCAAAAACTAAAAACCACATGATCATCTCAATTGATGCAGAATAGGCTTTTCACAAAGTCCAACACTCATTCATGTTCAAAGTCCTACAGAAAATTGGAATAAATGGCCTCTACTTCAATCTGGTGAAAGTCCTTTAGGAAAATCCAATGGATAACATAATCCTAAATGAGGAAAAACTGAAATCTTTTACTCTTAGATCTGGTACAAGACAAGGATGTCCTCTATCACCACTCCTATTCAATACAGTGCTGGAATCATTAGCTACAGCCATTAGACAACAGAAAGAAATAAAAGGAATAAGAATAGGTAAAGAAGAAGTTAAATTATCATTATTTGCCGATGACATATTACTTTACTTGGAAGACCCAAAAAACTCCACCAAGAAGCTACTAGAATTAATACAGAAACTCAGTAGCATAGGAGGATGCAAAGTCAATACCCAAAAGGCAATAGCATTCCTCTACACAGACAACAAACACACTGAGAAGGAAATTATAGAAACAATACCTTTTACAATAGCACCAAGGAAAATGAAATACCTTGGAATTAATCTAACTAAAGAAGTCAAAGAT